>NW_003547167.1:0-2852 GCF_000090795.2 Amphimedon queenslandica | reverse complement strand
CCTTTCTATTCATATACTGAATTAAAGTTTGATGCACCTCAAGATGAGCCATTCACTGGTTGGAGTATTAAGCCTCACCTTAAGCCTTGTAGAGTAAGTACTGCAATATAATGTATAACTGATGGTTGGTATGTGTTTATTAATAGTTGCGTCGTTGTGATGTTGATAATTTTGGTGAAGTTAATTATCCTCTTCCTCCATGTTGTCTGGTATCAGTCTATGGATCACCTGGTGCTGTACCATCACTACATTACTCTGTACCACTGGATGGAGTGGCTGATCCTGCTACATTATTCATTCATCGATCACTGAGAACTGCTCCTCCTCCTCCTTCAACAGTACAAGGTGCTAGCTCAAGCTCCTCTACAGCTAGTATCAGTCAAACCAGGAGAGAGACTGAAGAAGGTATGGTTGATATTAACATAATAACACACTAATCACTGAATTTGTATCATTAATAGGTACATTTAGATCTGATTTTGCTCATAGAGTAATGACAGAATGTACTGGAATGATAAAGGAAAGAGTTGGTTTGTACCCACTGATAGACAGGCTGGTTGAGAAGAGGATGATAAGTGATGCTGAAAAAGGTCAAATTATTGATACCAGCACTGGACTAACTGCTAATCAAAGAATGGATGAGCTACTTAGTTTAGTTAAGGCATCCATTAGAGAGGATGGAGAAGATTTTGGTTTGTTTCTAGAAATAATTAAACAAGAGAATACAAGAAGAGCTGATAGACTAGCACAGACACTATTAGACAATTATAAAAGATTATTATAATTTTGCTTTTTCTTTCTCTTCTTCGATTCCCTTCCCTTCTTCCTTTCTTTCCTCTCCTTTCATTATTGTTATTATTCTTTTACTACTATTATTATTATTATTTATTATCATTATTATTTTTGAATCTAAAAAGTTATTTTTTTGACGCTTATAATTTTTATTGTTGATTTGCAATTGCTTTTTAAAATTACAAGTTTTACAATATGAAGCCTGATCACTTCTCACTTGGGCTTACAAAATTTCCTTAATTTAAAGAAAAGAAAGCTTCAGAAACAGTTCTTTGCATGCTGCAAATACACACATCAATCTTCCTGTTCCCTTTATCTTACAGGTACGTACATGCACTTCCAACCCACTTCCTCTCTCTCTCCCTTACCTGCACTGTACAATGTATATAGCAGAGCTCTGAGAGCTGCCACTATATTGTGTTAAATTCCATTTAAAGCATCAAGACAGACAAAGGAGAGCTCACTACACCTAATGCAATAGACAAAGTTATCATTGTGGTTGCCACAGTCCTATTACAATTTCACCTTTGACATATCTAGAATAGTCTATATCTAGTTTCCATATAGTTTCCCACAAGTTTTTTGTACTAGCTCATGCAGCTCCTTGTCAATGGATTGTCAAGTTGCTCAAAAATTGGACCAAAGACCCAGAACTATAGTAGATTTACTGAGAATTTGACGCCGAAAAAATAATAAGGACAAAATTCTATTTTGATAATCTTTTCTGAGGCATGTCATTAGGAACAAATTTGACTTTTCTAATATAAATGCATCTACTTATGCTGGGTAGAAAGTTTGAACTGATTCCGATCAAATTCAGATTTTTAAATAAATTTTTAGAGTTGCTCAAAAATGGGCCAATGTCCCTGTACTTTTAGTACAGTGAATTTCAGCCAAATTTCATCAAAAATGGCTCAGTAAAAATTCTCCATTTTAATAATTTTTTTTCTGATAGATATACATGTACCGGTACTTATGTTGCGTAAAGTGTTTTAACTGATTTCAATCAAATTTTAAATATTTTTGATTTTATAAAATTGCTCAAAAATTAGGCCAAAGTCCCTGTACTAGTCTAGAGTACAGAGATTTCAGCCAAATTTTGCCCAAAATAGCCAAGTGAAAATTCTCAAATTAAAAAAAAATTCCTAATATATATACATGTAGTTATGTTGTGTAGAAAGTTTGAATTGGTTCCAATCAAAATTTGTTTTTTTTATGAATTTTAAATTTGCTCCAAATGCTTGCCAGGTGACAAAGCTTACTTAGCATGCTTTATGGGAAACCCTGCTAGATCTAATTTGACAAGTTCAATGACATGACTATCCTACCACACAATACACATAAAAACATACTTGTATCATAATTATAGACTCTAGTTCCTATGCCTCAATATGTTGCATAAGTTGCCTGATAATATCCACTGGCCAGATCTATTGCTAGTTTTCTAATAAAAAGTTATATTGGATGTTGTTGAGAAAAGATAAAGAGACAAAGTTCACTTATCAAAAGTAATAAAATTGAATTCTTGTATCAAAGCTTCAGTCAAGATTGGTGAGTTCATCTGGTCCTACATTCAACAGAGAAGGAGAAGTGACAGGTGCAGTTGCAGGGGTAGCAATATGAGGCAGGTCATCATTGAGATGTGATAAATTCAAGTGACTCAGTATAATTTTCTCTGTATTGAGTGGAGAGGAAGTGAGAGAGGGAGAAAGGATTGTACTAGTAAAAAGATTAACTGTGACAATACCTTGAGTATTATACTCCTCAGTTACATTATCAGGAAAACAAGAATGAAGAGCATTACCATCAGCACTGATAGTAGAAGCCTAGATGCATGTATGATATGATTACACATTCATTATCATTAAATAAAACTATTTTGTGTATCACAATAATAACACAATTTACCTGCATTGAACTCTCAATAATACTAATGGCCACTACAGCATCTTGTATACTGACTTGAGGATGAAGCATCAGTTTAGCATGAGCTGATAAATCAAAAAAAATCAATAATAAATTTTTATTGTAATACATGTACATGTACCTTGTGCTAGTCT
>NW_003547166.1:24880-26395 GCF_000090795.2 Amphimedon queenslandica | reverse complement strand
GGTACTATTATATGCCATATTGTGTATAATTACTTTGTAGTTTCTCTTCTAAATCTTTGATTGCTTCTATTACTTCCTTTAATTCCTCTTCATATTGATCCTCCTATCAGTAAATAAGTATTACACTATATACTAATAACTATAACTATATTATTATTTTGATCAACACTTATTTAAAATTATCACATATAGCGGGTAATATTGGAGGAATTTTAGCCCATATTTATGGGTGCATTTGGTGTTTTAAAACCCATCATTTTAAGATGCTCAATGGTAATTTGATATTACTTTATCACTAACCTTAGTTTCCTTTATTAATGACAGTTCTTGTATTTTTTCCTTCATTTTTTTTAGTTCCTACATATACATACCAGTATTTTTATAATGAAACATGAAGTGATAAATAATCTATCAATAAGCTACACTAATACAAAAACACACTCAACAATTAGCTCTTATACATTGAAGTATTAATTCCTCTTATACATGTAACACCAACAAACAAGTACCTTTTCTTTTTCACTAAGCATCTTTGTTAGTTGATTTGCAGTTTCTTTAAGTTCTTTCTGTCTCTATTGATTATAATAATAATCAAACACAAATTATTATACCTTTGTATCATGAGGTTGTCTCTTTATCTCCTGTACCTCCTCTTCCAGTGGTTCCTGTATTTCCTTTATAATACAGTATATAATGAAACCATATAGGGGGTATATTTCACAGGGATTTAATTTCACTAATTTCATGGTTTTAAAAAATTTGTGAAAATTTTTATCTGTGAAAATTATTTTTTAATCATAATAATGGTCAGTAGAAGAAAAATGCAAAAATTTTTTGTGAATAGGTTGAAAGGTGATTTTCGTGAAATATTTCCTCGGAAAATATACCCCCTATACGGTGATTACTGACAGTATATATACACATACTTGTATCTTTTGTTTCTTCCATATTGTGTAGTATCCAACAGTAAGCTTTATTAGACCATTCTTTATTAATAATTCAAGATTCTCACTCAATTTTATAACGAGAGCTCCAGTGAGAGAGTGAGGGAAGGAGCAAGTGACCACAATGGAGTATCCAGTATCAATATACTTTATCTTCACAAATTTACCAGACGTTTTGGAAAGAATATCGGTAATGTCTTTCAATTTCTTCTCATCAGGTCTCCAGTCAAAGACGTAAGTTGCTGATTCACATTTAAGAGAAGGACTTGTATTGACAGCATCAAACTTCTCCTTCAAGCAAAGATCAATTGACATTGACTGACAAAACCCTTCCAGTGTTGTCTTGTATTGTTCAATGTATCTCTCAGCTTCAGCGACTTCAAATTCTTCAACTATAGCTTCCAATAGACTAATATCAGTCAATGAACACTCTCCTTTTACTACATCTAATACATCAGGTAAAACCAAACAATTTTCTAGCTTTGCCTTTAGATCGGAATTGCATGAAATAATTAGTAATTTAAAATCGTCTATCAATGGAGGTTTCTTCAATATAGCTTTGTGTACTTTA
>NW_003547166.1:23483-24585 GCF_000090795.2 Amphimedon queenslandica | reverse complement strand
CAGAGGGACTAGCTGATACCACACTAGCCAATACTTGTCCTGTTATGACACCCTCTCTTTGAAGCATAATAGCTACACTGACAGGATCAGAGAGAGACTGAGAGAGGAGTGGATGATGAGTGTTGAATATATCAATAGCCTTAGCTTTACATTCTATAGAATACACACACATAGTCAATACTAATACAATCAGTGATATTAACTTACTCTCTTGATCTAACTTGTCAGCTGCAGCATTCTCATTCATAGATTTAAGAGCATCTGACAGTGAGTCAAAGGTAGCTCCTCCTTTACTGTCAACATTATCAGCTCTGGACAACCACTTAGAGAGACACTCAGTTAAACAATCATAAGTTGTATCACTGTCCTTTTTAATGGCGTCCAGTGTGTTCTTGTGTAGTCCTAGTGTCAGTCCCAGCTCATGCCATCTTGTCTGAGGGAAACCACATCTCTTTAACAGATCAAGTACATCAATAAGTTGATCTATAAAGCAACATTTAAAATCATTATTGTGATCAATGAACATTATACCAATAGTCAAAGGAGAAGAGAAGAGAGAAGGAGAAGAGGAATAGTTGCTGCTCTTCGTTGCCATTGTTTGCAGGAAAAGTTAGGGTGGGGCTAAATATGGGCGTCGACGCGTCGCGCGCGCTGATAAAGTCATAGATATGTACGGAACAGGATAGGAAACTGGATCACGTGAGCGCATCATCTTTAAGGTTCAATCCTTGTAGTTTGTCTGAAAGTCTCGCTGCCTGATCCAACTAACAACAAGACGCTTCCTATCGGCCCAAAGGCTTTTCTTTGCTCAAAGGATGCCTGACTGGAGACTCGGCCTGGAAACCAAGAGCCGGCAGGCAGCTGGCCTGCTCGCACATCCCTGCTCAGACCTTGATCTCATTGAGCAGTGTTACTATAGCCCTTGCTAGCAACATTTGTGGTTACTTTGATCTCGTAATCAACATGTTGCTAAGAATAGATCTATAAATCAGTTCTATTTTTGCAACTGACAAGTTGCTCAAAATATCAACTTAACTAAGTAACCCATAAATGTGCTGAATTAGAGTATATGCGTGAGTAATGAGACAGATCACATTATGAG
>NW_003547166.1:4224-20488 GCF_000090795.2 Amphimedon queenslandica | reverse complement strand
CATACAAGTAGCAGTTTACTCCCAACAGTCCCACAAACTTTTGTCCTCTGAAACAGTACTTGTGAAAAAACAGCTTCATAATCCTTACGATTTCAAAATTCGTCAAGCTATTAACACGGTAAAGAACCTTGGCTACATATTGAGACTAATTACTACCGCTGGATTCCTTCTGGTGCACAGTTACAGTCCCACAAAACCAGGTACCTTTTCTTTCAAATTTGCGACATTTTAACTACAGGATAGAACAGTCACGTGATCGAGTTTCCTATCCTGTTCCTGGTACATATCTATGATAAAGTTTAATTGGTTAAACCACGCCCACCATCACATGGCCTCTGATGAAATAAAGCTGAAGAGATTAGCTGAAAAATTGTGTCAGCATAGATATGGTGTCAGAAAGAAGCTTGTGCTATCCAGTACTGCCTGCAAGGTCAGCATACTTCATAATAAATCAATATTTCTTTATTAACAGGTAATAATTACCAGGAGGATAAGTGTACTAGGGAGAAACAGGCTCTCATTGATTGCTGTAATAAATTGAGTCAAAATATTCTGGAACATTCTACACACTGTGGCCTCTCTTCAATAAAAAAGAAATAAAATACTAATAAAAGGATAATAATGGACAATAGTAACAGACAGAATAATAGCTTAATGGTAAATGGAAATGTATTGAATGTACATTGAGTATTGATGTACATGTTTTGTCATGCTCCTTACCTCAAGCATTACCGTATAGCATTACTTACTATTACTGTATAGTGGGAAATTTTGGATGGAATTAAATTTGGTGAATTTTGCATTTTGATAGCCATTTACCAAAATAAAACCCGCCATTTTGAGCCATGATATGCATGCTGAATGGCACGTGGCCACAAATTTGCCAAATTAAAATTTGCCAATCACCAAAATTTAGCAATTTGTCAAATTTTACTCCCTCCAAAATTTCCCACTATACGCTAGATTTTAGTAATTTCCCTTTTTGTTGCTATTAATAACGATAGCTTAAACTATAGAAAGCTAATAATATAGAATTATTATTAATTTACTATTGTTATTATTAGTAAATTATTAGTAATCTCAAGATGGGCTTCAGTAAACCAGTCCCCAGTCCACAGGTTCATTGCTTATTGTGAAGTGTTTACATTTCCTATTATGCTATGGGAGATACTAGCGTGAGTGAACATGTACATGTACTTATTGTACTGTTGGTATAAGTCAAGGGAGATTGATCTTATGATGTCCTTATGCTGTGTAGGAAGTTTGAGCTGATTCCGAATTCAATTTTTAAAGTTACAGCTATTTTAAGAAAATGCCAAAATTTTGAAAAATACCCAAGGCTATAGCCCATGGTTTTTTCTGAAAAATGGCTCCGAAATCACCCCAATTTTTATTACATTTTCTGATACATATTGATGTCCTTATGCTGTGTAGCAAGTTTGAGCTGATTTTAACTTCAATTTTTCAAGTTACGGCCATTTCAAGGAAATGCCAAAATTTTGAAAAATACCCAAGGCTATAGCCCATGGTTTTTCTGAAAAATGACTCCAAAATCACCGCAAATTTTTATTACTGATACATATTGATGTACTTATGCTGTGTAGAAAGTTTGAGCTGATTCCAACTTCATTTTTTCAAATTACGGCCATTTTAAGAAAATACCAAAATTCTGAAAATACCCAAGGCTTGCTACAAGGATAATGCAGAGAAAAAGAAAGAAAATATGATCAGCGGATTAGAGAGGTGGAACATTCTACCCCTTTTCTCTCTAGTTTTTTTTGTTGTCCGGTGGCTGTGGACCAGTTGCTACACAGTTCATCAAACGACACTCTTTACTTCATGAAGAGAAATTCCAACGTCAATATAGCACTGCCATCAATTTTATACGGTGTCGATATTTGTTTTCCATCATTTGCTCTGCTATATGATGTCTTCGGGGGTCTCGATTCTATCGACTCATCTAACTTAATTAGAGCTGCATCTGAAGCTCATCTAAGTATTCCATGATTGGTGGTTCTTTAAAGAAATTGCCAATATAAAATCTGCCAATTTCTTTCCACAAAAGTTTTTTGAAGTTACTCAAAAATCAAGCCAAATTCCCTGTGCTATACAGGGTCATTGGCCGAATTTCACCAAAAATGAAAACAGAGAATTTTCTACTTTTATTATCTTTTCTGATACATATACTTGTACTCGTGTTGTGTAAAATTTTTGAGCTAATTCCGATCAAAATTGGTTTTTTACAATTTTTAAAAGTTGCTCAAAAATTGAATGAAAGACCCTGTATTATAATTAGTAATGTGGTAGTGTTACTAAGTACAATTCATCCCATTTCAAAATATATGAGTATTACTATATACTATTGCATTGTAGGAATACTCATGGGAGGATCATGGTTTCTCATTCCTTAACAGCCTCTATCCTTTATTGAGTGAATTGCTTGATGAAAAGTTTAAAGTGGCATCAGAAATGACATACAGACAGTAAATATATCACTCACTCCATTTACTATCTTGCAAACACATGCATATGCATTGGGCTTGATGTTATGATAATTTATGTTATAATTTTACTTTCTTCCTTCTCTTTCTAGTGTTGGTGCAACAAAAGACATAGACACCAAACCATTTCGAGAGGCAACCTGGTACTACATTCAGTCGATAAAAGGGATCAGACATGATGACTACAACTATGGCAAAGTTTGTTCCACTCTATTGTCTCCCTATTGCTATCTCAGCACAAGCATTATAATTATTATATCTACTATCTTAGGTCAACAAAGTACTTTCAATCAAATATAAGACATACATTAGAATGGTTAGCCTTTTTGCATAATCATGTCCATTATAGTATTTCATATTATCAATGTTAGGTTGCTTGTTTTCCAGAGAAAGTGAGCTTGTTTGATTTTCACAACTGTATGGATGGACTACAGTTCAGCGAAAAGGTACAGTATTGGACTGTTTCATTTCCATACTTGTACTGAGTACTGTGAACTCATTAAACTCATTATGCATAGTTCCATGGCACATACACTGTATTACCATTACTGTGTATTCTAGTATGCATTAAATTGATTGTTGACTGAATAGAAGAGTTGTTATTCTTTGTTCCCTATAGGTACATGTCAATGTTTTAGTGATGGAGGCAAGATTACAAGCAGAACTTATATACTCACTAAAAGCACTAATGAGTCACATGAAATAAATAATTATAATTATAATATTTAGTCAATTATACCAGAATTTTAGAAATTAGACTATTGGGAATTTGTAATTCTTTATGACAAGACACTTGTCTTCTCTCCCACTTGCTCCCACTATTAAATTATCTCCTTAACCTACTCTATCATGTCATGAGGTGGTTAACCTACTCTCATGTCATGAGGTGGTTTCCATGTGGTTTATCTACAACAGCATTGAAAGTTCAGCTATGGTTAGATGGTTCAACCCATCCTTGGTCCTTAATTCAATAATAGTTATTAAGAATTTTAAGATGCCAGAACCTGTTCAGAGACAGAATATTGCTAAGGATGATGATGAAGTCCTTAATGACCTGCCAATAGATGGGGAGAATGAACCAAATCCAATTATTGGATCACACTATGTCTTGGTGGCTGTGATATTTTTGGTGATAGCTCTTACAATTGCCCTTGCTATTGGTCGCCCTATGTACACAAGAGACAACCCTACAGAGCTTGATAGGTTAAGTAGTAAAATTGAGGAGTTGGAGAAAAAAATTGATCTTATTTTAAACAAAGAGAATATATCCCCACTATCTTGTAAAGACATGAAGACAGCACATCCCAATAGACCAACAGGCTACTATGACACAAATGGTCACACTATGTACTGTAAAATGGACCAGCTCTGTGGTTCAGGAGGAGGATGGACAAGAGTAGCATATCTGGATATGTCTGATGCTACACAGAACTGTCCCCCTGGGTTTACGTTGGATACTACTGGAGGTACCAGAGCTTGTGGAAAGCCTCCATCTACAAGTGGCAGTTGTGTGTCTGTTAAATTTCAATCTAATAATATTCAGTATTCAAAAGTTTGTGGCAAATTAGAGGGACACAAAAAGAGCACTCCTGATGCTTTTTTCAGATTTGACGATGAATATAGCAATGATATTGATACTTATTACATTGATGGTGTCAGTATTACACGTGGATCCCCTCGTCAACATGTCTGGTCGTTTGCTGCATCCTCGGCAACAACTTTGCATGGTGGAGGCATCTTCAATTGTCGCTGTGTTCAAGGGAGCACACAACAGCATCCAAAATTTGTTGGAGACAACTATTACTGTGAAAGTGGAGATGATGATCCACTCTGGGATGGTCAAGGCTGCTCCAAACTGGAAGTAGATTGTTGTTCATCACCATACTTACCATGGTTCTACAGGCAGTACAATGCTAGCACTACTGATTATATTGAGCTGAGACTATGCACTGACCAGTCTACTGGCGATGAAGAAGTTTTTGTTAGGCATTATGAGATTTATGTGATGTAGCTAGTGGAAATAAACTTTTTTTAGCCAATGCATGTTTTAAATTGGCTGTGGTGTACATAGCTAATCAAATAATATTATTTCAGTTTTGGAATTTATTAATCTTGAAAAAAAAATAATAATATGACAAGATCTTGAACTAATTACATGCATGCCATGTTACAGTTTCATTTAATAGATCTATAGATCTATAACTAACTATTGGAATGTAGCAAATTAAATTAAAAGAATATCATTAACCTCAGTCCAATTTTTACTTAGTGCACATGACACAAGTAACAGGTTTGTTATTCTGATATGGTGGACAAGGTAGACTGTGACAGGTTGAAGCAAAAAAATAGAAGAGAGCACCATCAATATTCGAGGCCACTGCCAGGAACAGACTCTGGATACCATCAACTCATGCATACTGAGCACTCCTTGCATGATCAAGATATTCAGCCATCAAGTATCCATTGTATTCAAAGCTCCATCCTGAAGGACAATACATCTTACCAGGGATCATCAGTTGTGCTCCTCTGAATGGTTGGTAGCAGACTGCACAGGGAACGCCATGATCATGATTATGAAATGAAAATATCTTATTGTACGATTGATACTCGGCACCATACATGTAAGAACAAGCCGTAACTATTGTAATGTGGGCTGTGAGGTAAGCACACATAGTTTGCTCCGCTGCCAGGATGACTGTAGTGTGTACCTCCTGCTAGTCCATCATAAATCTTTGAAGCTTTATCACAACTTGTCCTTCCCCAACGAGTGTACACTACTCCCCCACCACTCTGTGAATTAGCATTATTAGCAGCAACTTAATGTCAGTATCTTTAAGATAAAAAATAAATTAGTCAACAAAATGATTTGATCATATACCTTCAGATGTAATTTCAGAGACATTTATTGCCAACACAAGAGCACAAATCAGTTGCAGAAACTTCATGACCAGTCACCAGCTATAGGTTCCCTTATCTTCTGTTAGTGAGAGTGTAAGGAGCTAGGTGATGGTTTTATAATCTGTACTGAACATGTAACAGCCAGCACATCACAGGATTCTCAGATTCTGTGAATAATGACATACCATAATGACAATACCATAACTGAATTCACATCATGTGCATTCAAAAAACTATGAACAGCCAATGTAATGTTTCTATGGACAACAGAGATCAGATAGAGGCATATTGACAGTGGTTCTTCATAGTATCAATGGTCGCTAGTATGGCAGCACATGACTACATGCACAACTCTCAAAATTCTGTAAGTTTGCGTAAATTTTGATATCACAAGAACGCCAATTCATAATGCATGCATGCAAGATTTCATTTATTCAATTTAAATGATTAATGCTAATCAAGATATTTATAGTGTTGCAAAAAATTATGATAACAATGATGATAATAATAATAAGAAGAAGAATGATAACAATCAATTCCTTGTATAATATTCTTATTTGAATTACACATTATAATCTTCTATCTTTGTTACTCTAACTATCAAGCGGTCATCTTTCAGGTATTCTGTCCTGTGTTTTGCATTAAACATTAAAAACTCATGACGCAGCATATCATGGTATCCAAAGCCTTGATGAGAGTGTCCCGAACCAAAAAATCTAGTGAGGCCAGTTACTCTAGCACCAAACCTTTCTTCAGGATCAGTCTTATCAGTAAACTCAATCGTCTTCTCTATATGATTCCTGAGAGTAGATCTATCAAATTGATTAACAATCTGAACAATTATTTTTCCACGAAACGGAAATGTTAACTCATTGTCATAATCTCCCATAGATATGTGAGCAAAAATGGATACACTTCTTCCTTGGAAGTGACTCCTTCCATTAGGATAGACCATCAGTACAAACTTATATCCTTTAGCACTGTAAAATCCTTCACTGATGCACTCAGAATTTGATTTCTTGTGATGAGAGAATTTAGCAATTTCAAAGAGCATTTCTTCCTTAATTGGAGGTGGAGATGTAATAGCACTGGTTCGAACTAGTGGACACAAGATTAAAGTAATAAAAAAATTTTACATTACTTTACTGGAATAAATAAAGTAATAATAATGTTATGTGACCTTTATTACTACTACTAAAGCTAGAGCATCATGTTTTTGTCTATTGAATGCAATTAAAGCAGTTATATTGCAATTTGAAAGGGAAACCAGAGAGGTATTTGTCCCAATTGGATCAATCTGTTTCTAATAAGAATTTTATGTTACAGTAATATTTTATAACTATTATAAATACTGTTAATTCCCATGTCTAACCTAGTGATTCCACATTAACGGACTTGACACGGATAACTATGCTGTTGTCTTCTAAATATTCGGTAAATGGCTCTTGAACAAACGAAATTCCTTCTCCAACAATAGATGATGCGATTCCTGCTTCAGTTGGAACGCCATTCCAGACTCTACCACAAAACTTGTCATCATCAAAAATAATTTCAGCTAAATAACGAAAAGTTTTTGTTTTTCGATGAAGTATTTCTGTGATCAGGGTACCACGAAACGGCCACTGAAGATCATCATCGTGGTCTCCAGCCATTAAATGAGCGTGTAAATTTGAAGACTTTTTCTTATCATCGTATCGAATGCAGAGACACATTTTGTAGCCATTGGTGTGGGTGTAAAATGCCCGACTATACCAATCTTCATCTAACTTGTTGTATTTATCAAATGACATCATTATGACATCAACGGGAGGAGTGTATACATCATCATCCACAAAGTTTAGAGTAGGTATCCTACGATTGGCTATTAGTGATGTGTGTGTATGTGTAGGAATGGAAATAAAAGTTAGTTGTATAGTTTCAAAATTTAATTATAATATAGTTTTTATGTTTGTTAGCCAAATTTAATGCAAATTCTTCACATAATTTTATTCAAAAACCTCACAACTATATAGCATCATAAAAACCAACTTAAAATATTTGATAGCTATGAAAATTAAAAATAATATACCTTGAGTTTGATATGCCCTTTTCATCTCTATAAAATAAAGTGATAAATAATAATAAGGTTGATAATCCTAACTTTCATTCTCCATCAACTTTTCCCTGAGAGAAATCAATTCTTCACCATCAGCTAACATTAATAACAAAGGAACCTAATTAATTTTTTCAAAATCTTACTGTTCAATTTTTCTTTTAATTTTGATATTTCTTTAGTTTTATTATCAATTAAGAAGTCTTTATCTTCTTGAATGTCTTGCTTCATCTTATCTCCTTGAATGTCTTGCTTCATCTTATCTTCTTGAATGTCTTGCTTCATCTTATCTCCTTGAATGTCTTGCTTCATCTTATCTTCTTGAATGTCTTGCTTCATCTTATCTTCTTGAATGTCTTGCTTCATCTTATCTCCTTGGATGTCTTGCTTCATTTTTTCTTTTGTCATACCTAAAGGTATTTATTGCATTAATTTTTAAATCTTACCTTTTAATTCCAATAGCTCCTTCTTCACTTTAGCAATAAATCTGTCCTTATCTTGAATTTCTTGCTTCAATTTTTCTGTCATATCTAAAGGTGTTCATTACAATAGTCTCACACAGTAAATAAATAAATAATTATTATGCAATACCTTTTGGGTCTTCCACCTCTTTTGTAGCAATTTCTTTCTCTAGGATATGATTACAAGCAGTGAAGCTCAATCCAATCAGCTATATACTGACACTAATACCTTCAAGTACTTGACTTTCTTCAATTTGAGGGGTCTCTTCTAAAGGATAATCTTCCTTCTCTATTCATTATATATAGCAAAAATTAATGAATGAATTCATCTGTTATTGATTATTATTACTTTCTGATAAATCCTGAAATGAGGACAACCGCTCATTTATAAATTCTATTTTTTTCTCAAAAGCCCTAATCTCCTATTAAATAATGGAATTTAACAACATAATAAACTGATGAAGAGGTTTACTTTACTGTCTTCTTTGTTTTGTTCTTCCCTGTACATTAACTGTAAGCTTGCCGATATAAGCAACTGCTCCAACGTCCCTCTACTAGCATACACTGCAGAGATGTACTCATCTAAAATTATGATAAGACTATAAGTAACTATTATTTTAGTCTATACCAAAGGCCTCTCCTTCTTCAGGGTAACACAAACTCTACATGTGAACAGGTAAAATAATTGTAACTCCTATAGTTTATTCAACAAACAAAGCTATGACAATTACCTCATCTTTGTAGTCATAAACAGTGCAGTATCCAATGGTTAGTTTTAATAATCCATTATCTTTCAATACTTTTAGATTCTTGAGTGCTATTGATATGAGCCTTTCACTTAGTACAACAGGAAAAGAGCAGACAATGCTGAAAGAATTGCCTCTTCTTATGACAGACAACTTAACATGTGTAGATAATGTTTTTGTAGCAGCTTCTTGAATAAATTTATCAACGTCTTTAACTGTGCAATCACGTAAATTTTTATCGACAACAAATTTAATTTCTTCTAGTTGTAAAACAGGAGGTGGAGAAAAATGCTCATCAAGGCACAAATCAAGTGTCATTTTCTCAACAAATTTTTGATTCTCTTCTTTATACTTATCTATAATCAGTACAGCACCATCAATTTCAAAACGCTCCACTGTTGCCTCCAAAAGTTCAATATTTGTCAATGAGCACTGTTTACTTATCCAATTTAAGATATCTGCAACTGTTTCACATTTAGAAAGCTCTTTATCAGCGTCATACTCAAGATAATATTGAAGATACTTTTTTAATCTGTCAACGCTAACGGTGACAACATCACTGACTTTGTCAAAAGTAGCTGCAAAACGGGTTCGTCTTTTTTTGAAATCATTACTTATATCAGAGGAAACAGAAACAGACTTAGTTTTACTTGGAGTAGTAGCAAAATCATCTCCAAATACATCGCTTGCATCAGATGAAACAGAAACAGATTTAGCTCTGCTATCTTTATTAGTATTTAATGTATATAGTTATATAATAATAATAATAGCATACCTGTCTCTTCACTATTCACTGCATCATCATTGTCAAAAACTTTCACTACAAAATACAAAAGCAAAATTAAACAAATAGAAAGCAGAAATGGCACTTACTGTAGTCTTGCATAACAATTTCTCCAATATTTCTTGTAGTACTATCTTTCTCCAAGATTGCAGCAAGTATTTGAAGATTTTCATAACTTAAACAGATCCTTGTTTTCAAAGCACTGTATAGTTTAGAACTATTTGCAGATTCAGATGACTTTAGCTTCATTTCTTGTACTAGTAGCACATATATAATAGAGGACTTCTTAAAACAGGAATTTCTGATAAAATCCTCAGATATGTGATGAGTAAAGATGAAGCAAGCTGCATGTTCTGATATGTAATATCATAATGAGTAGACATAATACGGTAAGTAATATGTAATTACTTTCTTTGTCAATTCTATCAGCTAATGCATTATCTAGAATTCTCAACGCTTCCAATAGAGTATACCAAGTTGGATCACCTATCTCTGACACGTTATCAGCTTTCATCAACCATTTAGCTAAGCCTTCACGAAGACAAGCCTGAGGATCTCCTCTGCATTTCATCTCAAATTCTTTTATAGTGTTAAGTAACAAGCCCAGATAAAGACAAAAATCAAAATAATTTGAACTATCAAAATGGTGTTTTTTTAAAATTGCAAGCACATCTTTAAGATCCTTTATGCCTATACAATATGCATGACAGTTAACACAAATAACAGAAACTTACTTAATTTTTTTTTAGATTCATCAACCAAGTCAAAGTGTTCTCCAGCAGGTTGAACATTAGTCTCACAGGCTTGATCCATCTGGATGGGTCGGGCCTGCGAGACTAGATGAACATGACTTTCATAATCACAATCAGGCAATGAATAAAACTCATCAGAAGTTTCAGAACCAGACAAAGCTAAGAAATAATTAAAAATTCACACCCCACTTTTAAAAAATAACATGCTACTTCACTGTCACACCTCTTTAGCATATCAAAGGAATGTGGTCAAGCAACAATCACAAATCTACTTGAAAGTAGAATTTAGAATAGAAGCATGCAATGGCAAAATTCTTATTAGTCTAATTGGGAAACCATGTACACTTATCATTTACACTTACATCTAGGTGACAACCGACGAGGTGATCTTGATCCGGCATTCATTATGTATGTGGGGGGAGTGACACAATCGCACATGTACGTTATTCTATTTATAGACGGCTAGCCTAGGGGAAGTTTTAGGGATATCCCCTAATCCTCGTTTTTAAAAAACAATAGAGCTCTTTGTGTGTACTACTGTACTGGCCGAGAGAAGAAGATAGCAGGGAAACAAGACTAGATCTACAATACATAGACCTAGATCATCATCATCATCATGCCGACATTAGTTTGCACCAAATGCGGCAGCCAAGCTGAAGTCCAACAAAGGGGACAGGCGCCATTCTACTGTCGAAGCTGCAAGACATTGGCAAGACAGCAAGAAAAAATGCAAGATATGGCCTGTGAAGTACAAGTAGCAAGAAGCAACGATAAGATACACGCTATTTGCATCGAAGAAAATGCAGCAGGAATTTCGGCGCTGCAGAGGGAAGTGGCAGCTCTGAAACAGGAGCAGGAGTTATTGAAGGCCGAAAGGGTCAGACAGGAAAGTGAAGAGAGGCAACAGAGGCTTAAACTGGAAAGTGAAGAAAGACAACTAAAGCTCAAACTGGAAAGTGAGGAAAGACAACTGAAGCTCAAACTGGAAAGTGAAGCAAGGGAAAATGAAAGAATTAGAGAGAGTGAAATGCAAAAAATTAAGCTTCAAAATGAATTTGATCTGGAGAAGCTCAAAATTGAAGAACAAAAGGCAGTTGAGATAGCACAATTAAATACTGAAGCCAAAACTCAAGAAGCACTAACGGCTCAGGCAGAAGCTGCTAAAGCTAAAGCAGAAGCATCTGTCAACATAAAGAAAGAGATGAATAAAGCACTTGAGAAAGTAAGCAAGACAAAGAATCCACAGGCAGCAATTGCTGTGATCAAGCATTTCCGTGATGCTGCAGAAGATGATCAGAGTACCACGAGCACACTTAGCTCTGACGATATCATGAGTAGCTATGCAACAGAAAATGCCCCTGACGATCCATTGGCATTTGGTGTGAATGAAAATTGGACTAAACTGCACAGGAAAGTAAACACTGCTCCATGTGACAATGCTCACAAGGCATATTAAGTTGCCAACTTTTGTTGTAAACAGAATTTTTTTAACGCTGCTATTGTTTTTGTGGTAAATAAAATGTTGTTTTTTAAAATTAATTTGAATAAAATTAATGCTAATAATAGTAACAACAGGTACTGTCAGTCACTCATGCTCGCCCCAATTAGTGGTATGAGTATAAGCCAGCAGAGGGAGTGATAGAAAGTAATGATGTAAAGATACTATGGGATTTCATGGTAGGAAGCCCAACATAATTGTTATTAATAAAAAGAAGCATCACATGTGCCATAATTGACATAGCAACTAGCAAGGGATTCTAGAGTTAAAATGGAGAAAATTAGTAAATATCAGAACTTGAAGTATGAAATGGCAACTTTATGGAAAATGAAGAAGGGTTGAGGTTATACCAGTAATAGTTGGAGCATCAGGAGCTGTCATGTAATATCAAGAAATGGTTTAGGAGAATAGGCATATCTGTAAGGATTGAGCACATCCAGAAGACAGCATTGTTAGGAACTGCTAAAATCATAAGACAAACTCTGTATTCCACCTTGCTTACGAAAGTTGTGTCTTATTATCAAATAATAATAATAATAATAATAACAATAATAATAATCAATTCTTTGTAAAATATTTTTATTCGAATTACATGTTATAATCTTCTATTTTTGTTACTCTAACTATCAAGCTGTCATTCATTAGGTATTCTGTCCTGTGTTTTGCGTTAAACATTAAAAACTCATGACACAGCATATCATGGTATCCAAAGCCTTGATGAGAGTGTCCAGAACCAAAAAATCTAGTAAGGCCAGTTACTCTAGCACCAAACCTTTATTCAGGATCAGTCTTATTAGTAAACTCAATCGTCTTCTCTACATGATACCTGAGATTATCAAGTCGATTAACAATCTGAACAATTATCTTTCCACGAAATGGAAATGGTAATTCATTGTCATAATGTCCCATAGATATGTGAGCGAAAATGGATATACTCCTTCCTTGGAAGTGGCTCCTACCATTAGGATAGACCATCAGTACAAACTTATATCCCTTAGCACTGTAAAATTCTTTACTGATGAGCTCAGAATTTGATTTCTTGTGATGAGAGAACCCATTAATTTCAAAAAGCATTTCTTCCTTAATTGGAGGTGGAGATATAACAGCACTGGTTTGAACTAGTGGAAACAAATTAAAATAATAACACAATTATACATTAATTTACTGGAATAAATGATACTACTATCAACTAATTTCCATATCTAACCTAGTGATTTCACATTAACAGACCTGACACAGATAACCATGCCGTTGTTTCCTAAATATTCAATAAATGGTTCTTGAACAACTTCAGCAAAAGGAATTCCTTCTCCAACAATAGATGATGCCATTCCTGTTTCAGTTGGAACGCCATTCCAGACTCTACCACAAAACTTGTCATCATCAAAAACAATATCAGCTAAATAATGAAATGTTCTTGTTTTTCGATGCAGTATTTCTGTCATCAGGGTACCACGAAACGGCCACTGAAGATCATCGTCATAGTCTCCAACCATTAAATGAGCGTGTAAATTTGAAGACTTTTTTGTATCATCGTATTGAACGCAGAGACACATTTTGTAGCCCTTGGTGTGTGTGTAAAATGCCCGACTATACCTATCTTCATCTAATTTGTTGTATACATGTACATCAAATGGCATCATTATGATATCAACGGGAGGAGTGTACATTGTATCATCCAAAAAATTTAGAGTAGGTATCCAAATATTGACTATTTTTTATGCATGTATGAATAAAAAATAAAAATAAATTGATTATTTTTGTTGTAGTTTCAAAATTTTATTATTGATACCTTCTGTCTGATATCCCCTTATTATTGCTAAAAAATTAGGTTATAATAAAAAATAAAGTTGATAATTCTAACTTTGTTTCTCTGCCAACTTCTCTTTGAAAGATATCAGTTCCACACCATCAGCTATCATTGCGATAATAAAATAATTTTAAAATTACAATTAATTACCAGAAATTTTAGCATCTTTATTTTTGATTTCTTCAGTGTTATCTAAACGCAATAATCATAATTGCAACAACTTTTCAAAATCTTACCTTTTAATGCTTTTCTTAATTCTGATATTTCCTTCATTTTCTTAGCAATTAAGGAGTCCTTTTCTTGAATTTCTTGCTTCATTTTTTCTGTTATCATA
Organism: Amphimedon queenslandica; assembly: GCF_000090795.2. NCBI lineage: Eukaryota > Metazoa > Porifera > Demospongiae > Haplosclerida > Niphatidae > Amphimedon > Amphimedon queenslandica. The sequence goes on along the minus strand of NW_003547166.1, from coordinate 6,612 downwards.
TCTAAAGGTGTTTAAGACTGAATGCTTTCAGGAAATGGTCTCACACAACAAAGTAAATACCAGTAGATTTATATTATGCACACATATGCATTACCTTTTGGGTCTTCCACCTCTTCTGTAGCAATTTTTTTCTCTATTTGATTGCAAACAGTTAGGACAGCTATACATATAATCACAAAGCATGTTATGTAAGTGAGCTAAACAGCATGTGTCATGAACAGTACATGGCATTTGGAAAAAATTGTAAAAAATTAAATTTGATTGGAATTAGCTCAAACTTTCAACACAACTTAAGTACATAAAAATTATAAAAATGGATAATTCTCTCATAATTTTCCAGGGCTTTGGCCCAATGCAACTTGACAATCTACTGTCGGAAGCTGCATAAGTATTATGCCAAAATTTTATGGGAAACCCTGCAAATAATACATACCTTCGAGCATTTGACTTTTTCCAGTTTGAGGGGTCTCTTCTTCTTCTAGAGGATAATCTTCCTTCTCTATTGATTATGATACAAAACTGATATCATTTATTGATCATCATTACTTTCTGATAAATCCTGAAATAAGGACAACTGCTTATTCAACAATTCTATTCTTTCCTTAAGAGCCCTGATCTCCTATTAAATAATGGAATTTATTATAATAAACTGATAAGCAGGCTTACTCTACTGTCTTCTTTGTCTTGTTCTTCCCTGTACATTAACTGTATGCTTGTTGATATAAGCAACTGCTCCAACATTCCTCTACTAGTATACATTGCAGAGATGTACTCATCTGAAAATTATGATAAGACTATAACTATTATTTCAGTCCATACCTAAGGCCTCTCCTTCTTCAGGGTAACACAAACTCTAAATGTGAGCAGGTAAAAGCAATAAACAATGTAACTTTTATGCAACAAAACACAAATACCTGATCTTTGTAGTCATAAACAGTGCAATATCCAATGGTTAATTTCAATAATCCATTATCTTTTAATACTTTAAGATTCTTGAGGGCCGTTAGAATTAGACTTTCACTTAACATAACAGGAAAAGAGCAAAAAATGCTAAAAGAGTTGCCCTTTTTTATGACAGATACCCGGACATCTACAGATAAATCTTCAAGAGCCACGTCAATAAATTCCTCAATATCTTTAATTGTGCAATCTTCTACTCTTTTGTTAACAACAAAAACAGCTTTTTCTAACTGTAAAACTGATGACATTGAAAAAAGTTTGTCAAGGCACTGGTGAAGTGAAGTTTTTTCTTTAAAGTTTTGGTTGCGTATGTTATACTCCTGTATGATGGAAATTGCTTTCTTGATTTCGAAATGCTCCATTACTTGCTCTAAAGGTCTAATTTTTGTCAAAGAGCACCTTTCACCTATCCACTCTATAATTTCTGCAGTTGTTTTACACTCATTTATAGAAAGCTTTACAATAGGGTTCAAGCGAGCATAACAAATACGAAGATATTCTTTTAATTTTTCAACTTCAACGCCAATCCCAATAACCACATCAATGATTCGTACTAAAGTACTTGCAAGATCAGCTCGTCTTTCCTCAAATTCATCACTTTTATCAGATGAAACTGATATTTTAATAGATTTTGATTTCCTAGCTTTATATAACCATGAAAAAGTACAGAAGGTATACATATAACTTACTAACTCCTTCACTGTACATTGTGACATCACCATTGCCAAATACTCTCACTATAAATGGCAAAAATCAAAATAATAAATTAATTATGACTATAATAATGATACTTACCATAATCTTGCATAATAATATTTCCCATATTTCTTGTAGCAGGAGAATTGCACAAGAACTCTGCAAATTTCTGAAGATTCTTATGATTAAAGCAGATTTCCATTTTCAAAGCATGAAACTATCTGTACATTCAGACAGCTTGATTTGACTCATTTCTCGTACTAGTAATATAATATCAGAGAACTTCTTAGGGCAGGAATTTTTGATAAAATCCTCAGATATGTGACGAGTAAAGAGGACACAAGCTGCATGTTCTGATATGTAATAATCATTATAGTTAATAAGAAATAATATTTAATTACTTTCTTTGTCAATTCCATCAGCTGCTGCGACTTTGTTTAGAGATCGCAATGCTTTTATTAGTGCATGCCATGTTGGATTTGACACGTGATCAGCTTTATTCAACCACTTAACTGAGCATTCACGAAGACAACTGGCAGGATCTTTTTGGTATTTTGCTTCAATTTCACTTATAGTGGAATGTGATAAACCCAGATCAAGAAAAAAATTGAAGTAATCACCACTATTAAAATGGTGCTTCCTTAAAATTGCAAGCACTTTCGAAAGATCATCTATGGCTATATGGGTGCTAGCATAATAATAATACCATACATAATGGGAAATTACTTAAAA
>NW_003547166.1:0-2757 GCF_000090795.2 Amphimedon queenslandica | reverse complement strand
AGTTTATGATAGATAGTCTATGGTTCTGTTCCGCATTCTAGACACTCTGCAGAACGCTACGCGTTCGCTCCGCATACATCTGTGTACGTTCCGTATCACTCGTTCCGCATTCTTCGTAGTGTTCCGCACGTTCCGCATTTTAGTAACGACCATGGTAGGGCAAGGAGACAAAATGGCGCGCGAAGCGCGCCGCAATTTTGGCCACACCCCTTTTACGTAACAAAATGGAGGCATTTTCCTGCAAGCTGAGCGAAATCAGAGTGAAATTATCATTGTATATAGCTATAAAAAGAGCTATGGTTATCAGCCACCCCCTTTTGTTATTGTAAGAACAATGAATATAATCTTTTGGGTTATAATTTCAATGAATATAATTATAAGGCCACTTTGATGGTAGGGCCCAGGCCCCCTCAGGCCCTACCTCAGCTACGCCCCTGCTCTGCTCGCTGACAACTCTTGCGCCATGATTAGAGAAAACAGGGGGAAGTACTAGTTCCGAGAAGTTTATAGCGGATTTCACTTGCTATGGTTCGTGAGGATCACGTGCCATGCACGGACTGTGGCATAGATTTTATAACTACGTATGGTCTATGGATTACGGAACCTCCGTTAACTTGATCCGGATATTTCGATTTGTATATAAAATCATGAGCTGGCCAATTACAAAATAAAAATCAAAGGAATAAAAATTTTAGTGATAATAGAAAAATAGTTACGAGTTAAAAATACATGCAATATTTATATCTAATACATGACATTGTAAACTTGCTAAAACTCCACTACACCAATAATAATAATTATTGTCTTTGAGCTGGTGTGAAGGCCTCATCTGGCACTCTCTCTGCTCCAACCTCCTGTAGATAGACCTCCCAAGTAAACCGACCATGCCGACCTATAAACCCATATAACAGAGCTCATTGTTGTAGCTATTATATTAAGTGAAAATATTACAAAACTTTTTGTCATACTATGGTCCATGTAACAACTATTATTATTTTGTTAATATCTCACCATGAGGTGGTTGAAGGTGAATTCCTTTACTAGCACACCAGCCTATTGGATGGATATCAACTGTATCCGGATCACACCAGTAGTCATACCGGTTTGACCAGCCATCAAAATGAATGAGTAATTTATTATCATTAATATCAGTTATTGTAGCCACACAGATGAGGGCAGGATTGGCTCTGTCTTTAGCTTCCAGTCTCATACCAACTCGGAATAATCTCAACTGGTTCCTGTTACCTGATGGAGCAACACCCAGCTGCAACTATATTGAACAGAAATAAAAATTAAATCAGAACACTGAAGTAATGATTTCACGGTATTTTTCAGATTATTACGCCAATTTCCAAGGCTAATAGCCTATGGTTAAAAAAAATTAGTCTAAAAAATTACCCCCAATTTTTATTATATTTTTTGATATATATTGATCAATTCCGATTCCGACTTCAATTTTTCATGTTATGGCCATTTTAAACAAGCGTATTAGTGTAAAAATATTCCTATAATTGTTTTCACCACCTTGCAATTACAACTGGGTTCTTATTAAGACTTATGAATGTTCTCTCTACCTTCTAATGCTTCTAAAAAAGTCTTTAGACAGCATCTCTATGTTATTTCGCTGTTAGAAAGCTCATAACTTTGTCCCATGTGCAAGCCGCCATCTTGTTTGCTGTGACCACACCCACTTACGTAGCGTGGGCGGGTAGTTGCTAAGGCTTGTTATTTCTTCAATACAACGTGTATAGAAGAAATGTAAGTGTTGACATACAAATATATATATACCGCACGTGGGTGAAATCAATTATAGGAACGACCTGGGGGCGAAGCCCCCAGGTCGTAAAAATCACCAAAATTCTGAAAAATACCCAAGGCTATAGCCCATGGTTTTTTCAAAAAAATGGCTCCAAAATCACCCCCAATTTTTATTACATTTTCTGATACATATTGATGTCCTTATGCCATGTAGAAAGTTTGAGCCGATTCCGACTTCAATTTTTCAAGTTATGGCCATTTTAAAAAATCACCAAAATTCTAAAAAATACCCAAGGCTATATATAGCCCATGGTTTTTTCCAAAAAATGGCTCAGAAATCATCCCCAATTTTTATTAGATTATCTGATGCATACTGATGTACTTATCCTGTGTAGAAAGTTTGAGCCAATTCCGACTTCAATTTTTCAAGTTTTGACTTAAAATTATCATGCTCTAGTTACGAGATACAATCCCAACTAACTTTAGCTTTACCTCAGTGAATATATGAGCTGGGGCAGGATTAATATCTGGATCATGTAAATAAGTATTCCACAAGAAATTCCCAACGTGACCTTTAAAAAAGACAACAAATAAATCACACTCGTATACCACCACAGTTAGTCACCTTTAGGAGGAGTAACCTTCTTGTTATGTTTGTTACACCACATGGCTGGATGGATATCAGTTGAATCTGGCTTACACCAGTAGTCGTAGCCGTCACTCCATCCATCAAAATGAATCAACAAGTCTCCATTTGGCTTTATTGATTTCACAGTGGCGACACAGATGAGCTCTGGGTTCATACGGTCCTTAGCCTCTAGTCTCATTCCAACACGAAACAGTAAACTACCAGTGCCTGCTTTTTGGACCTGTAAGGGAGGTCACATGACAGTCATGTGACTGCATGTGATCTTGTATTTACAAACCTCATTAAAGATTGGATCATCAGCTGGTTCTGCTTGTGTATCAGTAATGTATTTATTCCAATTAGTCCACGGC
>NW_003547165.1:23049-26414 GCF_000090795.2 Amphimedon queenslandica | reverse complement strand
GTATCACAAGAGGAATTATAGATGCTCCAACTCAATATCGAGTAAATATTTCTAATTCCACTTGTCATAAAAATTCATTCAAATACTCCTATGAATATACTCATTATCGTTGTGCTTCAATGGTGCATGGATATCATAAATTATCCAATATGCCTGTTGTCAATGGTGCTGCTGTTACAATACTATTCACTCAAAATGACGCTGCTCCTGCTATTGTCAGAATTCTAAATAGCAGTTTCACTTTCAACAGTGAGTATTATGCTGGAGCAATGATTATTCTCAGTTTTAATTCATCTATTGCATCACAGACAATAATTGATGGCTCTTATTTTGAAAACAATTTTATAAAAGAATCGTGTGACGGAGCTGCAATATCTGCAAATTTATATTTTGACAGAAGAAATATAACAAAACCATACAGGCCATTAGTGATTACTAATTCAAGATTTAGCAACAATGGATTTGGTGATGTCGAATCTAATTGGACTACAGGAGCAATAAAACTTGAAGCATATAAGCATATTAATGCTGGCTTCAAAACAGACAATGAGGTTGTCATCGCATTTTACAACCTTACTTTTACACTTAACACTGCCCCAAGTTATGGAACATGTTTGTATGCTATTTCAAATACCTTCCCCGATAGAAGTAGGTCTAATTTTTTGACTATTCACTTTGACTCAATAGTTGCTTACAACAATCCAAATCTGACGGTGAAGGAGCTGATTGGTAATTTTCGTCCAGCTAGTTTGTTTTCATTTAATAATATTAATCAAACTTTTATTAATGGAACAGTGAATGAACCTGGCAAATTTTTACACAACTATGGTTCGGTATTTGAACTCTCAAGGTCACTGGCAATACTTGATGGAACTCTTATTTTTAATGAAAATATTGCTAATCATGGTGCAGCATTTTCACTTCTATTAGGAAGTGTAATTTACCTCAAGAAAGGACTAAGAGCTGATTTTAGTCATAACACAGTTCAGTCTCTTGGAGGAGCCATCTATTCAATGAGTGGAAATAATAAAGAAGCAAAATGCACATTTCAATTGTATCACGCTGAGGACTATAAAAACATCAGTTTAACTTTTAAAAACAATTCAGCTACACTAGCTGGGAACTCTATATACTCACCAACCCTCTATGGCTGTGACTGGGAGGAAATTTTCCCTAGACCTCATGATAATGTAGTTATTGAAATGTACAATACTATGTTCAAAAATGTTCTTCCAGGAGATATAGCTTCTGATGCTAAATACCTAGATTTTTGTGAGGGAAAAACCACTGGTATGCATGAAATTCACCCAGGAGGATCAATACATGTACCAATAAGAGTGATTGATCCAAATCAAAGTATGACTCATGAGATTTTAACAGTAATACCTGTTGAGAAGGGAAATTTTTTAAAGAAAATAAACTGGTGGTACTCAGACTATCAAGGATCATTTGTTATCAAAGGAAAGAACAACTGTACAACATTAAATTTAACAATACATACAACTGATGTGGCAACACTAGATAAGGAATCAATGCTTTTGTTTAGTGTTTCAAGAAGAAACAAAATTGTTAAAGTAAGTGTCAAACTGAAAAGTTGTCCTCCTGGTTTTAGATTGAGTACTACAGGAAGTTGTGTTTGTTCTGATCTTTTTAAAAAATTTATTAATCAACAAGTAACGTGTGACATTGAAAGTAACTCATTTATTAAACATACAGATTTTAATGTATGGATGGGCAATTCAACTAAAAGTAATAACTTTTCTATTGCTTACTGCCATCCATCTTACTGTAACTTTGGGTCTCAGCTTAATTTGATATATCTTAATTCATCTGGTTCATATCTTGGTTCAACCAACTCAACAATATCTCTACCACTGTGTTATGGCTCTAGAACTGGAGATGCATGCGGTGAATGTATTCCTAATTACAGTGTAGTGTTTGGTTCTACTGAGTGCAAGGACTGCTCAAGTAGTTTTTGGCCATTCACAATTCTTCTTTATATAATAGCTGGTCCTCTTCTTGTTTTGCTTCTGTATACCCTCAAACTAACTCTGACAACTGGTACACTCAATGGTATTATATTCTATGCTCAAATTGTTAACATTGGCATCATTCATTACTTAAATGTACCATGCAATGAGAAAATAAGGTATCCCGTTAGGTTTGTAAGTGTATTCATTTCATGGCTAAACCTAAACCTTGGTTTTCCACTTTGTTTTTTTAATGGAATGACTGAGATATTGAAAGCTGGACTAAGCTTACTATTTCCTGTTTACCTGATCCTTATTGTTGGCCTCCTTATTATACTGAGCCGCTATTCAGTTACAGTATCAAATCGTTTCTCTCGTTCATCAATTCAAGTTCTGGTCACTGTTGTTCATCTTTCATTCACAAAACTTCTTCAGTCGGTTCTTGATGTCTTCAGTTCAGCAAAAATTTACACAGAAGGTGTTGATGTGCCCAAAACAATATGGTATAACAATGGAGCTATAATGTACGATAGTAAGAGTCATGTATGGTTAATGGTAATGACATCAATTGTAGCTGGGCTAATTTTGGTACCTTATTTTATCATAATATTGCTTGGGAAATTTCTGTTAAAATTTGACAGATTTAGGGAATGTATTCGTCCATTTTATGAAGCGATTCATGCTCCTTATAGAAGAAACAAGTGGTATTGGTTTGCACTACATCAACTCTTTGTTCTACTTACATATGTGTCTGAAACTTTCAGTTCTGATCAACAACGTAGAGTACTTTTTCTTTCTCTCATTCTTATTTATCACATTTTGATTTATCTTCATACGAAATCAACACCTTTCAGATACAAAACACTCAATTGGCTGAATCTAATGATACTTCTTGCTCTTAACTTTGTGTTTCTGGTTTCACAATATATTTACTTGAGTAATGGTTCTCCAAAGCAACTTGTGATGTTCTTTGCTATTGCAAATTATCCTATCATTGCAGCATTCATGATGATCATTGCTTATCACATCTTACTAGTGACAAATAAAGTTAATTGGGTGCTGCTCTTATATCAAAATGTCAAGGAACGTTTTCCTGGTTTTAAAGAGACGAGACAGTATAATCAAAGAAGACGTCCATATTATGGGTGCAGTGATTCAGGGGACTATACGGAGGCCAGGGAACCACTCCTTGAACAAACTTTAATTAACTAATACTTGATCCCATTTTAATAATTTTAAGCTTCTTTTTTTATTATAAAATAATTATTATAGAAATACATGGCTAATCTATGCTTTGATTGAGCACAAATTTTTGAGTTCCTTCTGTGTATGGTTATTGAATCATTTTATTGATTGTGACCACTCCTTTCTGGAATATTTTGGAGTTTAAGCACC
>NW_003547165.1:19810-23039 GCF_000090795.2 Amphimedon queenslandica | reverse complement strand
GATTAGTATATCTTATTAGACCTGCAAGTGTATTCATATCATGGCTAAACCTAAACCTTGGTTTTCCACTTTGTTTCTATAATGGAATGACTGAGATATTGAAAGCTGGACTAAGCTTGCTATTTCCTGTTTACCTTATCCTTATTGTTGGCCTCCTTATTATACTGAGCCGCTATTCAGTTACAATTTCGAATCATTTCTCTCGCTCATCAATTCAAGTTCTTGTCACTATTGTTCATCTTTCATTCACAAAACTTCTTCAGTCAGTTCTTGATGTCTTCAGCTCAGCACAATTTTACACAGAAGGTGTTGAAATGCCCAAAACAATATGGTATAACAATGGAGCCATAGCATACAATAGTGAGAGTCATAAATGGTTATTGGTAATAACATCAATCGTAGCTGGATTGATTTTGATACCATATTTCATTGTGATGTTGCTGGGGAACTTTTTATTGAAATTTGACAAACTCAGGGAATATATTCGTCCATTTTATGAAGCGATTCATGCTCCTTATAGAAGAAACAAGTGGTATTGGTTTGCACTGCATCAACTCTTTGTCCTGCTTACTTATGTGTCTCAAACTTTCAGTAAAGGACGAATACCACTTTTCCTCTCTCTCCTTCTCATTTATCACATTTTGTTTTATCTTCATACAAGATCAACACCTTTTAGATACAAGATACTCAACTGGCTGAATCTAATGATACTCCTTGCTCTTAATATTGTGTTTCTGGTTTCACAATATCTGTATTTGACTAACGGTTCTCCAAAACAACTTGTAATGTTCTTTGCTATTGCAAATTATCCTATTATTGCAGTATTCATGATGATCATTGCTTATCACATCTTACTAGTTACTAATAAAGTCAATCAAGTGTTGCTGTTGTATCAAAATGTCATGGAACGTTTTCCTGGTCTTAAACAGAAGAGACAGTATAATCAAAGAAGGCATTCATATTATGTGTGCAGTGATTCAGGGGATTACACTGAGGCCAGGGAACCACTCCTTGAACAAACTTTAATTAACTAATGCTTGATCCAATTTTAATAATTTTTAACTTCTTTTTTATAATAAAATAATTATTATAGAAATACATGGCTAATCTATGCTTTGATTGAGCACAAATTCTTGAGTCCCTTCTGTATATGGTTATTGAATCATTTTATTGATTGTGACCACTCCTTTCTGGAATATTAATACATATAAGTTTGTTTTGATTGACTGCCTCTATTTTGTATACTAATTGGGTATGCTAATATCACTTGATAATCATGTCAGACTATTAGATAAGGAAAATGGAGAATTGCTTAACACATTAGCCTCCTATTTTTACTATCAAAGTTTAAAGGTCATTCCAATACAGAGTATACTCATAATGATTAGATTTACTTTTGGGATTTACTAGAAGTGAGCAATTGTTATCACATTAATTTGTGTTTTGGAATAAATACTTTTTGTTGACCATTTGAAACGAATGTATTTATATAAAGTTTGTGATTTGGGAATTATTAGTGAAAATTTGAAATAGGCATCCTTTAATGTTTTGTTGACACATTTTAGACACTTTCTTTAATAGTAGACTCTTACTATTCAATTTTATCCTAAAATAAGTAAATTTTTGACACAGGCACACCTTTGTTTTGTTGATACATTTTAGAAGCTTTCATTTTTAGTAGTACAGACTCTTTTATCTCTTTATTATAGGGAAATGTAGTGCAGAAGTTAAAGCAGAGTCCATCTTCATCTTGTAGTATCATCCTAATGCAGCATCTGAAGGACCAGTGAAGGTCTGGAAGAGACAAGAAGACATAAAGGAAGATGAGGATGAAGATAATTAGGTTACACGTCATCAATCTTTTATTAATAAGGAGTGATGAATTGCTTCTTTTTCCATGTATACTCATTACTTTGTACAGCGCTTTCAGTCACAGGGAGCACATTCTTAACCAACTGTTAAAAACTTAATATTAGAGAAAAATACATGCATATTGTACATAAATGCTGAACAATAAGGATTTTGCTCTTCACAGCTAACATGTTTTCCTTAATTGGTGATATTGAAACACTCTATTCACAATTGCATGTGTTAGATAGTGATTTCAGACCCATTGATTTATTAACAGTGAAATGGTTTGCCAAAACTATTGTCTTACCATCTAATTTTACTTTCAGTTTTTTTGTTACTTTATAAGCAGTGGCTCTCACTTCTTTTTTTGGAATGCCACCTACAAGCATGTATCTATTCATACTCTTCCTTCTTGCTTTGCCTTTGGTTCCTGCTGCTATTGTTGTTAACACTAGCCATCAACTGGAAGGAATTTTATGTAATGAAACTAAAATATTAACTGGTGATCTTTCTCTTTACCTTGACTCCAGCATTACTCACCAGATTATGTCTAATGGTGTTTTCTGTCCAGTTAATATGAATCACTATTCTCTCACTATTACAAGTGACTCCAATGATTCATTTGCTGTCATTAGTTGTACATCTAGTGACAAGTACTGGACAAGAGGATTCGCATTCTATGGCACCAATGGATCACTAACAATGAGAGGACTCCGTTTCACTAACTGTGGTACTAATCTCACTACATTAGATAGTGACATCAACATCATTAATTCTACAACTTCTTTTATCCATTTCACTAAGTATCATGCTGCTGTACTAGTATTCACTGATATTGCTAGTATTACTGTTAGTAATGTTACTATCATGAAGTACAGTGGTTTTGCCATAGTAGCAGTTAATCTTCCTTATGCTCTGTTTGATCATCTTGAGGTTAGTTACAGTTACTCACAAAAAACTAAATTTGGAATTGGTAGAGGATTGTTACTCCTTTTCTTTGATCGTATTGCAAGAAAAACTGTAGATGCTCCAACTCACTATCAAGTAAATATTTCTAATTCCACTTTTCATAAAAATTCATTCAAATACCGCTATAATTATACTCGTTATGCTTGTGCTGCAAAAATGCATCGTAAACTATCCAATATGCCTGTTGTCAATGGTGCAGCTGTTACAATACTATTCACACAAACTGATACTTCTCCTGCTATTGTCAGAATTCTAAAAAGCTTTTTCACTTTCAACAATGAGTGTTTTGCTGGAGCAATGTTGATTCTCAGTTTCAATTCATCTATTGATTCAAAGATAATAATTGATGGCTCTTATTTTGAACAAAATTTTGTATCACTAGTGTGTGATGGAGGTGCAATATCTGCAG
>NW_003547165.1:16901-19800 GCF_000090795.2 Amphimedon queenslandica | reverse complement strand
TGAAGGAGCTAAGTGATAATTTCCGTCCAGCTAGTTTGTTTTCATTTAATAATATTAATCAAATTTTTATTACTGGTACTATGAATGAGCCTGGCAAATTTTTACACAACTATGGTTCGGTATTTGAACTCTCAAGGTCACAGGCAATACTTGATGGAACTCTTATTTTTAATGAAAATATTGCTAATCATGGTGCAGCATTTTCACTTCTATTAGGAAGTGTAATTTACCTCAAGAAAGGACTAAGAGCTAATTTTACTAATAACACAGTTCAGTCTCTTGGAGGAGCCATCTATTCAATGAGTGGAGGTAATAAAGAAGCAAAATGCACATTTCAATTGTATCACACTGAGGACTATAAAAACATCAGTTTAACTTTTAAAAACAATTCAGCTACACTAGCTGGGAACTCTATATACTCACCAAACCTCTATGATTGTGACTGGGAAAAAATTTACCCTAGACCTAATGATAGTATGGCTATTGAAATGTACAATACTATGTTCAAGAATTTTTTTCCAGGAGATATAGCTTCTGATGCTAAATACCTAGATTTTTGTGAGGGAAAAACCACTGGTATGCATGAAATTCACCCAGGAGGGTCAATACATGTACCAATAAGAGTGATTGATCCAAATGATAGCATGACTCATGAAATTTTAACAGTAATACCTGTTGAGAAGGGAAATTTTTTAAAGAAAATAAACTGGTGGTACTCAGACTATCAAGGATCATTTGTTATCAAAGGAAAGAACAACTGTACAACATTAAATTTAACAATACATACGACTGATGTTACAACACTAGATAAGGAATCTATACTTCTGTTTAGCGTTTCAAGAAGAAACAAAATTGTTAAAGTAAGTGTCAAACTGAAAAGTTGTCCTCCTGGTTTTACATTGAGCACAACTGGAAGTTGTGCATGCTCAGATCTTGTCAAAAAATTTAATCAACAAATATCATGTATTATTGAAAATGACACATTTATTAAACCTGCAGATTTGGGTATATGGATGGGAAATTCAAGCAATAAATTTTCTATTGCTTACTGTCATCCTTCATACTGTAACATTGGGTCTCAGCTTGATTCAATACAACTCAACTCATCTGGTTCATACCTTAGTTCAACCAACTCAGCAATATTTTTAAAATTACCACTGTGTTATGGATCTAGAACTGGGGAAGCTTGTGGTGAATGTATTTCTAATTACAGTGTAGTGTTTGGTTCTACTGAGTGCAAGGACTGCTCAAGTATTTTGTGGCCATTTACAATTATTCTCTATATAATAGCTGGTCCTCTTCTTGTTTTGCTTCTGTATACCCTCAACCTAACTCTGACGACAGGTAGACTGAATGGTATTATATTCTATGCACAAATTGCTAATATTGGCATTATGCATTACTTAAATATACCATGTAATGAATGTACTAAGGAAGTATCATATCCCATTAGGTTTGTAAGTGTATTCATATCATGGCTAAACCTAAACCTTGGTTTTCCACTTTGTTTTTTTAATGGAATGACTGAAATATTGAAAGCTGGACTAAGCTTACTATTTCCTGTTTACCTGATCCTTATTGTTGGCCTCCTTATTATACTGAGCCATTACTCAGTTACAATATCAAATCGTTTCTCTCGTTCATCAATTCAAGTTCTTGTCACTATTGTTCATCTTTCATTCACAAAACTTCTTCAGTCAGTTCTTGATGTCTTCAGCTCAGCACAAATTTACACAGAAGGTGTTCATGTACCCAAAACAATATGGTATAATAATGGAGCCGTAGAATACAATAGCGAGAGTCATAGATGGTTAATGGCAATAACATCAGTTGTAGCTGGGTTGATCCTGATACCTTATTTCATCATAATGTTGCTGGGGAACTTTTTATTGAAATTTGACAGATTGAGGGAATATATTCGTCCATTTTATGAAGCAATTCATGCTCCCTATAGAAGAAACAAGTGGTATTGGTTTGCACTGCATCAACTCTTTGTTCTGTTTACTTATGTGTCTGAAACTTTCAGTAAAGGACGAGTACCACTGTTTCTCTCTCTTCTTCTCATTTATCACATTTTGCTTTATCTTCAAACAAAATTAGCACCTTTCAGATACAAGACACTCAATTGGTTGAATCTAATGATACTTCTTGCTCTTAATATTGTGTTTCTGGTTTCACAGTATATGTATTTGACTAATGGTTCTCCAAAGCAACTTGTGATGTTTTTTGCTATTGCAAATTATCCTATTATTGCAGTGTTCATGATGATCATTGCTTATCACATCTTACTAGTGACAAATAAAGTCAATCGAGTGTTGCTCTTATATCAAAAAGTCAAGGAACGTTTTCCTGGTCTTAAACAGAAAAGACAGTATAATCAAAGAAAACGTCCATATTATGGGTGCAGTGATTCAGGTGATTATACTGAGGCCAGGGAACCACTCCTTGAACAAACTTTAATTAACTAATGCTTGATCCCATTTTAGTAATTTTAAGCTTCTTTTTTTAATAATTATTATAGAAATACATGGCTAATCTATGCTTTGATTGAGCACAAATATTTGAGTCTATGGTTATTGAATCAGTTTATTGATTGTGACCACTCCTTTTAATATCCTATGAACCTCAAAAATTTATATAAACCTTACAAACTACCAAAGGGTAGAAAGAAGGTAGGGTTGGTAACTTTCGTATGGGCCACACCCCCTAAGCTTGCAACACAAATAAATGGTGTTATCATATAATTTGTGTTTTGGAGTAAATACTTTTTGTTGACCATTTGAAATAAATGTATTTACGTAGAGTTTGCGATTTGGGAATTATTAGGGAAATTTTGAAATAGGCATCCTTTAATGTTTTGTTGATACATTTTAGACCTTTTCTTTAATAGTAGACTCTA
>NW_003547165.1:8320-16891 GCF_000090795.2 Amphimedon queenslandica | reverse complement strand
TTAAACAGAGTCCATCATTATCTTGTATTGTATATTCTCTCTCCTATCATCCTAATGCAGCATGTTTACTGTCAGCTGGATCTGAGAGACCAGTGAAGGTCTGGAAGAGACATTAAGATATGAAAGAAGACGAGGATGAAGATGATTAGGTTACACTTCATCAGTCTTGTATCAATAAGGAGTGATGCATTGCTTCTTTTCCTATGTACTCATTACTTTATACATGCAGTGGTTTTAGTCACAAGGCATGGAACAACTATTTCAATGATTGGGAAGGATAAGGATTTTTTAGTGTCTTCATTGCCATTAATTTTTGCAATCATTTCTCGTCCTTCATGTCTAAATTTTAATTTACTGCTTGTTTTAAAACAGCTTAATAGTTTTCCCATTTCACTTGCATCTTTATTGAATATTTTGGCTCATAATTATATGAGTTTGTTTTGCAATTGCTCCTTCTAATTCATATTGAAACACTCTTTTACACAATTATTTGTAAACTGTGAAATGGTTTTCCAAAAATATTTATACTATTTACTTTTCATTTCAATTTTCACCATACTGTATAAGCAGCGATTGGGATCTTAGGTGTAATCTTGTTGGAATGCTACCTACAAGCATGTATCTATTCATGCTCTTCTTTTTTGCTTTGCCTTTGGTTCCTGCTGCTGTCTTTGTTAACACTAGCCATCAACTGGAAGGAATTTTATGTAACAAAACTAAAATATTAACTGGTGATCTTTCCCTTCACCTTGACACCAGCATTACTCACCAGATCACGTCTAATGGTGTTTTCTGTCCAGTTAATATGAATCACTATTCTCTCACTATTACAAGTGACTCCAATGATTCATTTGCTGTCATTCGTTGTACATTTAGTGACAAGTACTGGACAAGAGGATTCGCATTCTATGGCACCAATGGATCACTAACAATGAGAGGACTCCATTTCACTCACTGTGGTACCAATCTCACTACATTAGATAGTGACATTGTTAATTCTACCACTTCTTCTATTTATTTCACTAAACATCATGCTGCTGTACTAGTATTCACTGATATTGCTAGTGTTACTGTTAGCAATGTATCTATCATGAAGTACAGTGGTTTTGCCATAGTGGCAGTTAATCTTCCTTATGCTATGGTTAATCATCTTGTCATCAGTTACTCACAACAAGCTGAATTTGGAATTGGTAGAGGGTTGCTACTACTTTTTTTTGATCATATCACAAGAGCCACAGGGGCTCAAGCTCAATATCAAGTAAACATTTCTAATTCCACTTTTCATCAAAATACAATTAGAACTAGGACCCACAATCATGTTCGTTATGCTTGTGCATCAACAAAGCATCGTAGGCTGTCAAATATGCCTGTTGTCAATGGTGCAGCTGTTACAGTACTATTCACACAAAATGATACTGCTCCTGCAATTGTCAGAATTTTAAATAGCAACTTCACACTCAACAATGAATATTTTGCTGGAGCAATGTTGATTTTTACTTTTAATTCATCTATTGATTCAAAGACAATAATTGATGGCTCTTATTTTGAACACAATTTTGTACTAGATGCATGTAATGGAGGTGCAATATCTGCAACATTCTTTTTTGGCAAAAGAATTTTAACGAAACACCACAGACCATTAGTAATTACCAATTCAAAATTTAATAGCAACGGATTTGGTGATGGTACTACATGGATGTCAGGAGCAATAGAAGTGGTAGTCTTTAAAGATGTTAATGACTCTGAACGACAACATTTGGTTGCTATTTCATTTCGCAACCTTCATTTTGAACTAAACACTTCTCCAAATTTTGGAGCATGCTTGACTGTTGTTTCACAAACTTTTCCAAGCGAAAGTAGCAAATATTTGACTATTTTTTTTGACTCAATAGTTGCTTACAACAATCCAAACCTAACTGTGAAAGAGATGGATAAAAATTTCAATCCAGCTAGCTTATTTCATTTTGATAATATTGATCATGTCATCATTACTGGAACTCTAACTGAACCTGGCAACTTTTCTCACAACTATGGTTCTGTGTTTGATTTTTTAAGATCAGAGGCAGTACTTAAAGGTCATCTTTTTTTTAATGCTAATATTGCTAGCCATGGTGCAGCATTTCTGCTCAAAGAAAACAGTGCAATTTTCCTCAAGAAAGGACTAAGAGCTAATTTTACTAATAACGCAGTTCAGTCCCTTGGAGGAGCCATTTATGCTGTGAATGAAAATTCTAAAGAAGCAAAATGTACATTTCAGTTGTATTCCCGTAATGATTATAAAAACATCAGTTTAACTTTTAGTAACAATACAGCTGCACTAGCTGGAAACTCGATATACTCACCAAACCTCTATGAATGTTACTGTGAAAAATTTAAAAGACCTGACACTGTCATGTTTGTCAAAATGTATCATGCGATGTTCAAGAATATTTTGCAAGCTGACATAGCTTCTAAAGCTAAATACATAAATCTTTGTATGGAAAAAAATATGCATGAAATTCACCCAGGAGGGTCAATACACATACCAATAAATGTGACTGATCAGAATGGTAGCTTGACATTTGCAGTTGTAACAGTAACACCTGTTGAGAAGGGTAACTTTTTAAAGAAATTAAACTGGTGGTTTTTAGACTATCAAGGATCATTTGTTATCAAAGGAAAGAACAACTGTACAACAGTAAATTTAACAATTCATACAACTGATGTGGCAACTCTGAATAAAGAGTCAATGCTTTTGCTTAGCATTTTACAAGGAAACAATATTGTAGAGGTGGGGGTCAAACTAAAAAGTTGTCCTTTTGGTTTTATATTGAATATGACTGGAAGTTGTGTGTGCTCTGATCTTATAACAAAATTTAATAGACAAATAAAATGTGACATTGAAAGTAATGCATTTATTAAATCTGCAGATTTAATTGTATGGATGGGCAATTCAAGCTATAACTTTTCTATTGCTTACTGTCATCCTTCATACTGTAACATTGGGTCTCAGATGGATTCAATACAACTTAACTCATCAGGTTCATATCTTGGTTCAACTGCCAACTCAACAATATCTCTACCACTGTGTTATGGCTCTAGAACTGGAGAAGCTTGTGGTGAATGTATTTCTAATTACAGTGTAGTGTTTGGTTCTACTGAGTGCAAGGACTGCTCTAGTATTTTTTGGCCATTTACAGCTATTCTCTACATAATAGCTGGTCCTCTTCTTGTTTTGCTTCTGTATACCCTCAAACTAACTCTGACAACTGGTACACTCAATGGTATTATATTCTATGCACAAATTGCTAATATTGGTATTGTGCATTACTTAAATATACCATGTAATGAATGTACCAAGGAATTGGTATATCTTATTAGACCTGCAAGTGTATTCATATCATGGCTAAATTTAAACCTTGGCTTTCCACTTTGTTTCTGTAATGGAATGACTGAGATATGGAAGGCTGGACTGAGCTTGCTCTTTCCTGTTTATTTGATCCTAATTGTTGGCCTCCTTATAATACTGAGCCGTTACTCAGTTACAATTTCAAATTGTTTCTCTCGTTCATCAATTCAAGTTCTTGTCACTATTGTTCATCTTTCATTCACAAAACTTCTTCAGTCAGTTCTTGAAGTCTTCAGTTCAGCAAAAATTTTTATAGAAGGTATTGATGTACCCAAAATTGTATGGTATAACAATGGATTTATAGAATACAATAGTGAGAGTCATAGATGGCTAATGGTAGTAACATCAATTGTAGCTGGATTGATCCTGATACCGTACTTCATTGTGATGTTGCTGGGGAACTTTTTATTGAAATTTGACAGATTGAGGGAATATATTCGTCCATTTTATGAAGCGATTCATGCTCCTTATAGAAGAAACAAGTGGTATTGGTTTGCAATACATCAACTCTTTGTTCTGTTTACTTATGTGTCTGAAACTTTCAGCAAAGGACGAGTACCACTGTTCCTTTCTCTCCTTCTCATTTATCACATTTTGCTTTATCTTCAAACAAAATTAGCACCTTTCAGATACAAGACACTCAACTGGTTGAATCTAATGATACTCCTTGCTCTTAATATTGTGTTTCTGGTTTCACATTTCATGTATTTGACTGATGTTTCTCCAAAGCAACTTGTGATGTTCTTTGCTATTGCAAATTATCCTATTATTGCAGTATTCATGATGATCATTGCTTATCACATCTTACTAGTGACAAATAAAGTCAATCGAGTGTTGCTGTTGTATCAAAAGGTTTATCAATTAAAGGAACGCTTTCCTGGTTTCAAAAAGAAGAAACAGTATAATCAAAGAAGACGTCCATATTATGGGTGTAGTGATTCAGGTGATTATACTGAGGCCAGGGAACCACTCCTTGAACAAACTTTAATTAACTAATGCTTGATCCCATTTTAGTAATTTTAAGCTTCTTTTTTATAATAAAATAATTATTATAAATACATGGCTAATTTATGCTTTGATCAAACACATTTTTTGAGTTCCTTATGAAAAATAAACTGAAATCATAAATAGGCAGTTTCAATAGGTATCCTCATTTAATGCAAACTATCTAACATTATCATCTTGTATGGTAATTGAATTATTTTATTGGTTGTAACCACTCCTTTCTGAAATATTCACACATGCAAGTTTGTGTTTGATTGACTGCCTCTATTTTATATACTAATTGTGTATGCTAATATCATCACTGGATAATCATATCAGACTATTAGATAAGGAAAATGGAGAATTACTTAACATATTAGCCTCCTCTCTCTCTCTCACTTCACCCCATTTCCTTCACATTATCAAGAGTACATTTTCTTTTTTTTCTTCCTATTTTTACTATCAAAGGTTTTAAAGGTCATTCCAATACAGAGTATACTCATAATGATTAAGCAGATCAGAGAATGGAAATATTTACTTTTGGGATTTAGTAGAAGTGAGTGATTGTTATCACATTAGTGTGTGTTTTGGAATAAATACTTTTTGTTGACCATTTGAAATAAATGTATTTATGTAGAGTTTGTGATTTGGGGATTATTAGTGAAAATTTGAAATAGGCACCTTTAATGTTTTGTTGATACATTTTAGACTTTTTCTTTAATAGTAGACTCTTACTATTCAATTTTATCCTAAAACAAGCAAATTATTGAAACAGGCACACCTTTGTTTTGTTGATACATTTTAGAAGCTTTCATTTTTGCAGCATGCAGCATGCTTTCTGTCAGCTGGATCTGAGGGACCAGTGAAGGTCTGGAAGAGACAAGAAGATATGAAGGAAGACAAGGATGAAGATGATTAGGTTACACGTCATCAGTCTTTTATCAATAAGGAGTGATGAATTGCTTCTTTTTTCATCTATACTCACTACTTTATACAGCGCTTTCAGTCACAAGGCATGGACCTACTATTTAATGATTGGGAAGGATAAGGAATTTTTTAACATCTTCATTGCCTTTAACTTTTTGCAATCTTTTCTCATCCTTCTTTAGTCCACCATGTCTAAATTTTAATTTGCTGCTCGTTTTAACACAGCTTGATAGTTTTTCCATTTCACTTGCATCTTTATTGAATATTTTGTCTCATAATTATATGAGTTTGTTTTGCAAATGCTCCTTCTAGTTTATATTGAAACACTCTTTCGACAATTATTTGTAAACTGTGAAATGGTTTTCCAAAAATATTTGTACTATTTACTTTTCATTTCAATTTTCACCATACTGTATAAGCAGCGATTGTGATCTTAGGTGTAATCTTGTTGGAATGCTACCTACAAGCATGTATCTATTCATGCTCTTCTTTTTTGCTTTGCCTTTTCTTCCTGCTGCTGTTTTTGTTAACACTAGCCATCAACTGGAAGGAATTTTATGTAACGAAACTAAAATATTAACTGGTGATTTTTCCCTTCACCTTGACACCAGGATTACTCACCAGATCACGTCTAATGGTGTTTTCTGTCCAGTTAATATGAATCACTATTCTCTCACTATTACAAGTGACTCCAATGATTCATTTGCTGTCATTAGTTGTATACCTAGTGACAAGTACTGGACAAGAGGATTCGCATTCTATGGCACCAATGGATCACTAACAATGAGAGGACTCCGTTTCACTAACTGTGGTACCAATCTCACTACATTAGATAGTGACATTGTTAATTCTACCACTTCTTCTATTTATTTCACTAAACATCATGCTGCTGTACTAGTATTCACTGATATTGCTAGTATTACTGTTAGCAATGTCACTATCATGAAGTACAGTGGTTTTGCCATTGTAGCAGTTAATCTTCCTTATTCTGTGTTTGATTATCTTGAGGTCAGTTACTCACAACAAACCGAATTTGGTATTGGTAGAGGACTATTACTCCTTTTTTTAAACCGTATTGCAAGAGAAACCATAGATGCTCAAACTCAATACGAAGTAAACATTTCTAATTCCACTTTCCATGAAAATGCTATTAGATCTAGGACCCACAGTCATGCCCATTATACTTGTCCATCAACAAAGCATCTTAGGCTATCAAATATGCCTGTTGTCAATGCTGCAGCAGTTACAATGCTATTCACTCAAAACGATACATCTCCTGCTATTGTCAGAATTCTAAGTAGCAATTTCACTTTCAACAATGAGTATTATGCTGGAGCAATGTTGATTCTCAGTTTTAGTTCATCTATTGATTCAAAGACAATAATTGATGGTTCTTATTTTGAACACAATTTTGTACAACACTCATGTAAAGGAGGTGCAGTATCAGCAATATTCTTTTTTGACAAAAGAATTTTAACAACAAGATACAATCCATTAGTAATTACCAATTCAAAATTTAAAAGCAATGGATTTGGTGATGGTACTGCATGGACTTCAGGAGCAATAGACATGGCAGTATATAAAGATGTTAATGGCTCTGAACCAAAAAGTGTAGTTGTTATTTTATTTTCCAAACTTCATTTTGAACTTAACGCTTCTTCAAAATTTGGAACATGCTTGTATGCTATTGCAAAGAATTCCCCTAAGGAAAGTAAACCTAGTAACTATTTGACTATTTTCTTTGATAAAGTAGTTGCTTACAACAATCCAACTGTGAGAGAGCGA
Source organism: Amphimedon queenslandica (assembly GCF_000090795.2). Lineage (NCBI taxonomy): Eukaryota > Metazoa > Porifera > Demospongiae > Haplosclerida > Niphatidae > Amphimedon > Amphimedon queenslandica. The sequence continues at coordinate 9,807 of NW_003547165.1, read as the reverse complement.
AATAATATTTTCAATGCTAGTTTGTTTCATTTTGTTAATATTGCTAATGTTTCCATTACAGGAACTGTAAGTGCACCTGGAAACTTTTCACACAACTATGGTGCTGTATTTGAATTATTTAGATCATATGCAGTACTTGAAGGAAACCTGTTTTTTATTGAAAATATTGCTAATCATGGTGCAGCATTTTCACTCGAACAAGGGAGTTTAATTTACTTCAAGAAAGGACTAAGAGCTAATTTTAGTCATAACACAGTTCAGTCTCTTGGAGGAGCCATCTATTCAGTGAATGAAAATAAGGTACGAACGTGCACATTTCAGTTGTATTTCCTTCATGACTACAAAAATATCAGTTTAACTTTCAATAATAATACAGCTGCAATAGCTGGGAACTCTATATATTCACAAAACCTTTATGAATGTTACTTTAAGAAATTTTCATTTCCCAAGCATGCTATGATTGTCAAAATGTACAATGCAATGTTCAGGAATATTCTTCCAGGTGATGTAGCTTCTGAACCTAAATCCATGCAACTTTGTATGAATAAGACCGTGCTTGAAATTTACCCAGGGGCGTTAATGCATATACCAATAAATGTGGTTGATCAAAATGGTAGCTTGACTTATGCAGTTATAACAGTAATACCTGTTGAGAAAGGGAAAAAACTGAACAGGTGGATTTTGGACTCTCAAGGATCATTTATTGTCAAACTAGTTAAAGGAACAAAAAAATGTACAACAATGAATGTAACAATATATACAACTGACATTACAACACTGAATAAGGAGACAACTCTCCAGTTCACAATGCTTCTAGATCTATTTTGCATTTCGAAACACAATGAAATTTATGAAGTAAGTGTCAAGCTGAAAAGATGTCCTCTTGGTTTTACATTGAGTTCAAGGGGAAGTTGTGCTTGCTCAGATGTTATCAAAAAATTTAATCAACAAATAACATGTAACATTGAAAATAACGTCATTATTAAGCCTGGTCATTTGGGTGTATGGATAGGCAATTCAACCAAAAGCAATAAATTCTCTATTGCTTACTGTCATCCTTCATACTGTAACATTGGGTCTCAACTTAATGTGCTACAACTTAACTCATCAGGTTCATATCTTGGTTCAACTGCCAACTCAACAATATCTCTACCACTATGTTATGGCTCTAGAACTGGAGATGCATGTGGTGAATGTATTCCTAATTACAGTGTAGTGTTTGGTTCTACTGAGTGCAAGGACTGCTCTAGTATTTTTTGGCCATTCACAATTATTCTCTATATAATAGCTGGTCCTCTTCTTGTTTTGCTTCTGCATACCCTCAAACTAACTCTAACAACTGGTACACTCAATGGTATTATATTCTATGCACAAATTGCTAATATTGGTATTGTCCATTACTTCAATATACCATGCATTGAATGTGCCAAGGAATTAGTATATCTTATTAGACCTGCAAGTGTATTCATATCATGGCTAAACCTAAA
>NW_003547165.1:1737-8310 GCF_000090795.2 Amphimedon queenslandica | reverse complement strand
CCATCCTTCATACTGTAACATTGGGTCTCAACTTAATGTGCTACAACTTACTCATCAGGTCATATCTTGGTTCAACTGCCAACTCAACAATATCTCTACCACTATGTTATGGCTCTAGAACTGGAGATGCATGTGGTGAATGTATTCCTAATTACAGTGTAGTGTTTGGTTCTACTGAGTGCAAGGACTGCTCTAGTATTTTTTGGCCATTCACAATTATTCTCTATATAATAGCTGGTCCTCTTCTTGTTTTGCTTCTGCATACCCTCAAACTAACTCTAACAACTGGTACACTCAATGGTATTATATTCTATGCACAAATTGCTAATATTGGTATTGTCCATTACTTCAATATACCATGCATTGAATGTGCCAAGGAATTAGTATATCTTATTAGACCTGCAAGTGTATTCATATCATGGCTAAACCTAAACCTTGGTTTTCCACTTTGTTTCTATAATGGAATGACTGAGATATTGAAAGCTGGACTAAGCTTGCTATTTCCTGTTTACCTTATCCTTATTGTTGGCCTCCTTATTATACTGAGCCGCTATTCAGTTACAATATCGAATCATTTCTCTCGTTCGTCAATTCAAGTACTTGTCACTATTGTTCATCTTTCATTCACAAAACTTCTTCAGTCAGTTCTTGATGTCTTCAGCTCAGCACAATTTTACACAGAAGGTGTTGATGTGCCCAAAACAATATGGTATAACAATGGAACCATAGCATACAGCAGTGAGAGTCATAAATGGTTATTGGTAATAACATCAATCGTAGCTGGATTGATTTTGATACCATATTTTATCATAATGTTGCTGGGGAACTTTTTATTGAAATTTGACAAGTTCAGGGAATATATTCGTCCATTTTATGAAGCGATTCATGCTCCTTATAGAAGAAACAAGTGGTATTGGTTTGCACTGCATCAACTCTTTGTTCTGCTTACTTATGTGTCTCAAACTTTCAGTAAAGGACGAATACCACTGTTCCTCTCTCTCCTTCTCATTTATCACATTTTGTTTTATCTTCATACAAGATCAACACCTTTTAGATACAAGATACTCAACTGGCTAAATCTAATGATACTCCTTGCTCTTAATATTGTGTTTCTGGTTTCACAATATCTGTATTTGACTAATGGTTCTCCAAAACAACTTGTAATGTTCTTTGCTATTGCAAATTATCCTATTATTGCAGTATTCATGCTGATCATTGCTTATCACATCTTACTAGTTACTAATAAAGTCAATCAAGTGTTGCTGTTGTATCAAAATGTCATGGAACGTTTTCCTGGTCTTAAACAGAAGAGGCAGTATAATCAAAGAAGGCGTCCATATTATGTGTGCAGTGATTCAGGGGATTATACTGAGGCCAGGGAACCACTCCTTGAACAAACTTTAATTAACTAATGCTTGATCCAATTTTAATAATTTTAAACTTCTTTTTTATAATAAAATAATTATTATAGAAATACATGGCTAATCTATGCTTTGATTGAGCACAAATTTTTGAGTCCCTTCTGTGTATGGTTATTGAATCATTTTATTGATTGTGACCACTCCTTTCTGGAATATTTATACATATAAGTTTGTTTTGATTGACTGCCTCTATTTTGTATACTAATTGGGTATGCTAATATCACTTGATAATCATGTCAGACTATTAGATAAGGAAAATGGAGAATTGCTTAACACATTAGCCTCCTCTCTCTCTCTGACTTCACCCCATCGCACTTTTTGCATTATTTAGTTTTGTCTTTCTTCCTATTTTACTGTCAAAGGTTCAAAGGTCATTCCAATACAGAGCATACTCATGATGATTAAGTGGGTCAGAGGATGAAAAGATTTACTTTTGGAATTTACTAGAAGTGAGTAATTGTTATCACATTAATTTGTGTTTTGGAATAAATGCTTTTTTGTTGACTATTTGAAATGAATGTATTTATATAAAGTTTGTGATTTGGGAATTATTAGTGAAAATTTGAAATAGGCATCCTTTAATGTTTTGTTGACACATTTTAGACACTTTCTTTAATAGTAGACTCTTACTATTCAATTTTATCCTAAAATAAGTAAATTTTTGAAACAGGCACACCTTTGTTTTGTTGATACATTTTAGAAGCTTTCATTTTTAGTAGTACAACTCTTTTATCTCTTTATTATAGGGAAATGTAGTGCAGACATTAAAGCAGAGTCCATCTTCATCTTGCAATATCATCCTAATGCAGCATCTGAAGGACCAGTGAAGGTATGAAAGAGACAAGAAGACATGAAGGAAGATGAGGATGAAGATGATTAGGTTACACGTTATCAGTCTTTTATCAATAAGGAGTGATGAATTGCTTCTTTTTCCATGTTCTCATTACTTTATACAGCACTTTCAGTCACAGGGAGCACATTCTTAGCCAACTGTTAAAAACTTAATATTAATGATTTTTAGAGAAAAGTACATTCATATTGTACATAAATGCTGAACAATAAGGATTTTGCTCTTCACAGCTAACATTTTTTCCTTAATTGGTGATGTTGAAACACTCTATTCACAATTGCATGTGCTAGATAGGGATTTTGGACCCATTGATTTGTCAACAGTGAAATGGTTTGCCAAAACTATTGTCTCACCAGTTAATTTTACTTTCAGTTTTTCTGTTACTGTTTAAGCAGTGGCTCTCACTTCAAGTTCGTTCAATCTTTTTGAAATACTACCTACAAACATGTATCGATTCATGCTCTTCCTTCTTGCTTTGCCTTTGGTTCCTGCTGCTGTCTTTGTTAACACTAGCCATCAACTGGAAGGAATTTTATGTAATGAAACTAAAATATTAACTGACAATCTTTTTCTTCACCTTGACACCAGCATTACTCACCAGATCACGTCTAATGGTGTTTTCTGTCCAATTAATATGAATCACTATTCTCTCACTATTACAAGTGACTCCAATGATTCATTTGCTGTTATTAGTTGTACACCTAGTGACAAGTACTGGACAAGAGGGTTTGCATTCTATAGCACCAATGGATCACTAACAATGAGAGGACTCCATTTCACTAACTGTGGTACTAATCTCACTACATTACATAGTAACATCATTAATTCTACCACTTCTTCCATTTATTTTACTAAGTATCATGCTGCTGTACTAGTATTGACTGATATTGCTAGTATTACTGTTAGCAATGTCACTATCATGAAGTACAGTGGTTTTGCGATAGTAGCAGTTAATCTTCCTTATGCTGTGTTTGATTACCTTGAGGTCAGTTACTCACAACAAACCCAATTTGGAATTGGTAGTGGATTATTACTACTTTTTTTCAATCGTATTGCAAGAGAAACCACAAATGATCAAACTCAATATCAAGTAAATCTTTCTAATTCGATTTTTCATGAAAATACCATTCAAACACACCATCATCGTATTCGTAATCATTGTGCTGGAATGATGTATCGTAGGCTGTCAAATATGCCTGTTGTCAATGCTGCAGCTGTTACAATACTATTCACACAAAATGACACTGCTCCTGCTATTGTCAGGATTCTAAATAACAGTTTTACTTTCAACAATGAATATTATGCTGGAGCAATGTTGATTCTTAGTTCCAATTCATCTATTAATTCAAAAACAATAATTGATGGCTCTTATTTTGAACACAATTTTGTACAGTATTCATGTAAAGGAGGTGCAATATCTGCATCATTCTTTTTTGACAGAAGAATGTTAACAAAGAGATACAATCCATTAGTAATTACCAATTCAAACTTTAAAAGCAACGGATTCGGTGATGGTACAATATGGACTTCAGGAGCAATAGCAGTAATAGCATTGAAGCATATTGATGGCTCTGAACCAAAAGGTGTTGTTGCTATCTTATTTCACTATCTTAAATTTGAACATAACACTTCTCCAAAATCTGGAACATGCTTGTATGCTGTTTCAAATACTTTTCCTAATAAAAGTAGTAACTATTTCACTATTTTCTTTGACTCAATAGTTGCTTACAGCAATCCAAATCTGACTGTGAAGGGGTTATTTAGTAATTTCAATCCAGCGAGCATATTTCACTTTGATAATATTATTGATGTTTTTATTAATGGAAGTGTGGCTAAGCCTGGCAACTTTTCACACAACTATGGTGCTGTATTTGAATTGCTGAGATCATATGCAGTGCTTGAAGGACATCTCCTATTTAATGCAAATATTGCTAACCATGGTGCAGGATTTCTGCTCATCGAAGATAGTGTAATTTTTCTCAAGAAAGGACTAAAAGCTCATTTTACTAGTAACACAGTTCAGTCTCTTGGAGGAGCCATTTATTCAGTGAATGATCTTAATAAAGAAGCAAAATGTACATTTCAGTTGTATTTCAATGAAGATGATAAAAACATCAGTTTAACTTTCAGTAACAACACAGCTGCACTAGCAGGGAACTCTGTATATTCAACAAACCTCTTTGATTGTTACAATAAGGATTCTGTAAAACTTCATCATGGTACATTAGTCAAAATGTACCATGCAATATTTAAAAATATTTTTCCAAGTGACATAGCTTCTAATGCTAAATCAATGCACCGTTGTATGAATAAAGATGACCTGCATGAAATTTACCCAGGGGGGTCAATACATATACCATTAAATGTTGTTGATCTGAATGGTAGCTTGACATATGGAATTTTAACAGTGATTCCTGTAGAAAAGGTAAACTTTTTTAAGAAATTAAACTGGTGGTTTTCAGACTATCAAGGATCATTTATTATTAAAGGAAAAAAGAACTGCACAACAGTAAATTTAACAATACATACAACTGATGTTACAACACTGAATAATGAGTCTTTGCTTCTGCTTAGTATTTCACAACAAAACACAATTGTTGAAGTGAGAGTCAAACTGAAAAGTTGTCCTCTTGGTTTTAAATTGAGTGCAACTGGAAGTTGTGTGTGCTCTGATCTTGTAACAAAATTTAATCGACAAATAACATGTGACATTGAAAATAACACATTTATTAAACCTGGTGATTTGAATGTTTGGATGGGCAATTTAACCAAAAGGAATAACTTTTCAATTGCTTACTGTCATCCTTCTTACTGTAACATTGGGTCTGAGCTTGATTTGATACAACTTAACTCAATGGGTTCATATCTTGGCTCAACCAACTCAACAATATCTCTACCACTGTGTTATGGCTCTAGAGCTGGAGATGCATGTGGTGAATGTATTCCTAAATACAGTGTAGTGTTTGGTTCTACTGAGTGCAAGGACTGCTCAAGTAGTTTTTGGCCATTCACAATTCTTCTCTATATAATAGCTGGCCCTCTTCTTGTTTTGCTTCTGTACACCCTCAACCTAACTCTGACAACTGGTACACTCAATGGTATTATATTTTATGCACAAATTGCTAATATTGGTATTGTGCATTACTTAGATATACCATGTAATGAATGTACCGATAAAGTAATGTATCCTATAAAATTTGTAAGTGTATTCATATCATGGCTAAACCTAAACCTTGGCTTTCCACTTTGTTTCTATAATGGAATGACTGAGATATTGAAAGCTGGATTAAGCTTACTTTTCCCTGTTTATCTACTCCTGATTGTTGGCCTCCTTATTATACTGAGTCGCTATTCAGTTAAAATTTCAAATCGTTTCTCTCATTCATCAATTCAAGTTCTTGTCACTATTGTTCATCTTTCATTCACTAAACTTCTTCAGTCGGTTCTTGATGTCTTCAGTTCTGCAGAAATTTTTATAGAAGGTATTGATGTACCCAAAATTGTATGGTATAACAATGGATTTATAGAATACAATAGTGAGAGTCATAGATGGCTAATGGTAGTAACATCAATTGTAGCTGGATTGATCCTGATACCATATTTCATCATAATGTTGCTGGGGAACTTTTTATTAAAATTTGACAAACTCAGGGAATATATTCGTCCATTTTATGAAGCGATTCATGCTCCTTATAGAAGAAACAAGTGGTATTGGTTTGCATTTTATCAACTCTTTGTTCTGCTTACTTATGTGTCTGAAACTTCCAGCAAAGGACGAGTACCATTGTTCCTTTCTCTCCTTCTCATTTATCATCTTTTGCTTTATCTTCAAACAAAATCAGCACCTTTCAGATACAAGATCCTAAATTGGCTGAATCTAATGATACTCCTTGCTCTTAATTTTGTGTTTCTGGTTTCACATTTCATGTATTTGACTGATGTTTCTCCAAAGCAACTTGTGATGTTCTTTGCTATTGCAAATTATCCTATTATTGCAGTATTCATGATGATCATTGCTTATCACATCTTACTAGTGACAAATAAAGTCAATCGAGTGTTGCTGTTGTATCAAAAGGTTTATCAATTAAAGGAACGCTTTCCTGGTTTCAAAAAGAAGAAACAGTATAATCAAAGAAGACGTCCATATTATGGGTGTAGTGATTCAGGTGATTATACTGAGGCCAGGGAACCACTCCTTGAACAAACTTTAATTAACTAATGCTTGATCCCATTTTAGTAATTTTAAGCTTCTTTTTTATAATAAAATAATTATTATAAATACATGGCTAATTTATGCTTTGA
>NW_003547165.1:0-1727 GCF_000090795.2 Amphimedon queenslandica | reverse complement strand
TTGTTTATCACATCTTACTAGTGACAAATAAAGTCGATCGAGTGTTGCTCTTATATCAAAAGGTTTATCAGTTAAAGGAACGCTTTCCTGGTTTTAAAAAGAGGAGACAGTATAATCAAAGAAGACGTCCATATTATGGGTGCAGTGATTCAGGGGATTATACTGAGGCCAGGGAACCACTCCTTGAACAAACTTTAATTAACTAATGCTTGATCCCATTTTTATAATTTTAAGCCAATTTTTAATAATAATAAAATATTTGCTTTGATTGAACACAATTTTTTGAGTTTCTTATGAGAAATAAACTGAATTCATAAATAGGCAGTTTCAATAGGTATCCTCAATGCAAAACTATAGCATTCTCCCCAGTGACAACAAAATGAACTAATCTATTATTATCACATTGTATGCTAAATTTAATCATTTTATTAATTGTAACCACTCCTTTATGAAATACTCCATCATGTAAGTTTGTGTTTGATTGACTGCCTTAATTTAAAAGGAAAATCCATTTTTACCATTTACAGACTATTCCAAAATTCCCAATACCAATCATCTAATACAACATATCACATGCAAATTAGCATTATACATGTACATGATTATTATTTATTGCATGTGCTATTTTAGGTGTCATTATCATTCCATTTCCAATGGACCAGTGCCACATGGTATAGTCAAACAGACAATCTTAATGAATCTTTGACATAACAACAAATTAATATTATTGAGTTGTGTGTCCATGCATTGTTTATGAAATGGAATATTTTTTAAAATTTATTATTTGTCTGCAATGAGAAACCTCAGTTTACATTTGATGATTGGTAATATTGAAACACTACTATAGTATTGTTTGTAAACAGCTAAATAGCTTTCCAAAACTATTATTTGCACTGACTATAACAAATTTACTTTTACTTTCAATTCCTATACATTGATTCATCTTGTTTACTTTCAAAATTATTATTTTTGACCATTTCAATAGATTTGTTATTTTTACTTTCCCCAGCCTGTGCCTGATGAGTAGTTAATTATTTAGTCATCTATATACTATACTGAGACATCAATTTATATTGCAAGGATTAATGAAGCCGTCATCTTTCCCACCCATGAAAGGAGAAACTATGAATTCCATTTGGAGTGGCCTTATATAATGCAACAATTGTTGTTCACAACTTCACACTTCTAAGTTAAATCATTTTGAAATATGAACATGTATCTATTCATGCTCTTCTTTTTTGCCTTGCCTTTGGTTCCTGCTGCTGTCTATGTAAACACTAGCCATCAACTGGAAGGAATTTTATGTAACAAAACTAAAATATTAACAGGCAATCTTTTCCTTTACCTTGACACCAGGATTACTCACCAGATCAGGTCTAATGGTGTTTTCTGTCCAGTTAATATGAATCACTATTCTCTCACTATTACAAGTGACTCCAATGATTCATTTGCTGTCATTAGTTGTACATCTAGTGACAAGTACTGGACAAGAGGATTCGCATTCTATGGCACCAATGGATCACTGACAATGAGAGGACTGCATTTCACTAACTGTGGTACTAATCTCACTACATTAGATAATGACATCATTAATTCTACCACTTCTTCTATTCATTTCACTAAACTTCAGGCTGCTGTACTAGTATTGACTGATATTGCTAGTTTTACTGTTAGCAATGTCACTATCATTAAGTACAGTGGTTTTGCCATAGTAGCAGTTAATCTTC
>NW_003547164.1:23345-26428 GCF_000090795.2 Amphimedon queenslandica | reverse complement strand
CACAAGTTTATAGAAACGTAAGTCGTAATTAGCATTTCGATATTACCAGACTCTATTTATGCAACATTTGCTACTGAATATTGAATGTGGCTTGCTGGTTGTTATTATTATCAGTTAGTTATGATGTGGTAGCTATAGTAATGGTCCTTCATTATCCACGTCAGAACAAAGCAGTGACAACTTTGTTTTGAGCTGTACGGAGGAAACAAACAAAAATTAATAATAATAGTAGTACATGTGATCTGATTTGCCGTAAATGTAAAAATTTTCATGGTGGATAAATTTTCGTTCTTTCCGTGGGCCACACAGATCCACGAAATTTTAATGCAAGGGTGTGGTGGTTAATTCAATAGGCCACGTGACAGCCACGTGTACTGATCATGAATATTACTCGTCTCTCTTTCATACTTCAGCATCTCTCCTTCCCAGATCTCCTTATATACATGGTAGCCCCTAATAACTGAAAAGATAGTGAAGGTAGGCATCTCTGCAGGTGTTGCCATGTCGCCATGTGGTCAATAAATTAATAAGTTGGGTAACGCCTACTACAAAATTTTGAATGCACGAAAATTAATTTTTATGGAAAAATTTCAAAAAATTCGAAAATTTACACCATGAAAATTTTTATGTTTACGGTAACTCCAATTAAAATTGAATTTTTAATAAGTCTTAAAAGTTGCTCAAAATTAGACAAAAGTCCAGGCCTGTAAGCTTTACTGTGCTATAGGGTTTTTGGACAAATTTCATTTAAAAAGACTAAGAGAGAATTCTCTATTTTATATTTTTTTCCCAATCAATATCCTAATGTTATATAAGTTTCAGTAGATTTTTATCAAAATATATATCAGAAATTGTAATAAAAATTTAGAGTAATTTTGGAGCCATTTTTTGAAAAAAAACCATGAGCTATAGCGTTGGGGTATTTTTCAGATTTTGGCTATTTTAAAATGGCCGTAACTCAAAATTTTTTGTCGGAAACAGCTTAAACTTTCTACATAGCCTAAGGACATCAATATACATCAGAAAATGTAATAAAAATTTGAGGTGATTTCAGAGTCATTTTTTAGAAAAAACCATGGGCTATAATAGCCTTGGGTATTTTTTGAAAATTGGCCATTTATTAAAAATGGCCATAACTTGAAAAATTGAAGTCGGAATCACCTCAAACTTTCTACATAGCCTAAGGACATCAATATACATCAAAAAATGTAATAAAAACTTGGGGTGATTTCGGAGTCATTTTTGGAAAAAACCATGGGCTATAGCCTTGGGTATTTTTCTGATTTTGGCTAATTTTTTAAAATGGCTGTAACTCAAAAATTTGTTGTTGGAAACGGCTCAAATTTTCTGTGTAGCATAAATTCATCAATATACATCAGAAAATGTAATAAAAACTTGGTGTGATTTCAGAGCCATTTTTTTAGTGGTAGGGTAACGCCTACCACGAAATTTTTAATGCACGAAAATTAATTTTTATGGAAAAATTCCAAAAAATTTGAAAATTTATACCACGAAAATTTTTACGTTTACGGTAACTCCAATTAAAACTGAATTTTTAATAAGTCTTAAAAGTTGCTCAAAATTAGACAAAAGTCCAGGCCTGTAAGCTTTACTGTGCTATAGGGTTTTTGGACAAATTTCATTAAAAAATGCTAAGAGAGAATTCTCTATTTTATATTTTTTTCCCAATCAATATCCTAATGTTATATAAGTTTCAGTAGATTTTTATCAAAATATATATCAGAAAATGTAATAAAAATTTAGAGTAACTTTGGAGCCATTTTGTGGAAAAAACCATGAGCTATAGCATTGGGGTATTTTTCAGATTTTGGCTATTTTAAAATGGCTGTAACTCAAAAATTTTTTGTCGGAAACAGCTTAAACTTTCTACATAGCCTAAGGACATCAATATACATCAGAAAATGTAATAAAAGTTTAAGGTGATTTTGGAGTCATTTTTTAGAAAAAACCATGGGCTATATCTTTGGGTATTTTTCAGATTTTGGGTAATTTTTAAAAATGGCCGTAACTCAAAAATTTTTTGTCGGAAACAGCTCAAATTTTCTGTGTAGCATAAATTCATCAATATACATCAGAAAATGTAATAAAAACTTGGGGTGATTTTGGAGTCATTTTTTGGAAAAAACCATGGGCTATTAGTAACGCGGTAGCGTTACTAAGTAGGATTCACCCCCAAACAAAATGGCTGCCACGACTTTTGCAGCCTTGCTATACCGGGAAAACGAGCTCCTATGCTTACCAGACTTCTTAGAGGACCTTACCTTGACCAGAGGACTCCAATGGTACCACTAGCGTGGCTCTAGACCTTTTCTGGGACAAAAATCAAAAATCTGCAAACCGGCCGTTTTGTTCAGCCACCTTTTTTCATCTTCATCATCATCATCATCAAGTTAGTCCTGTCAATCCAGTTGTCGCTCGATATATCGATATTGCCTGGTGATAGAAGGCTAATTCTTACACCATTCTACTCCAACAGGGTATGCGCAGGTCCTTGTCCCCTAGAATCATTCTCCAAGAAAGGAAAAAGTGATACTGTGACTGTTGGATCGCACCAGCTTACCTCATGCCGCCATTTTGTTAATTAAATAAAGACGCATGTGCTCCAAAAATTTGGGCGTGGTCGTGCATGCTCAGATGTCAGAACTAGGAACAGCAAGTAATCTTTTACGTAGCTAGGCTAGCTATGCTTGGAATCAAATTGCAATACTTAGTGGAGGTTTCCAGCTAAGAGAAGGTATTAATCTTGCATATATCAAGTGTGTAATGAATTATTTTATTTCAAAAACACAAAACAATTAATTAATGTTTATAATACTAGTGATAATATAATATGAACTTGACAACAGGAAGAACCTGCAGGAATAGCAGGATTACTGGGAAGATGGAGCTCCTTGAACAAAGATTCACATCAAGACTATAGTATTCATTTCACTTGTCATCAGTATTCCTTCACCATATCTATTCAATTCAATCAATGCTGTCCCTCATAAATGCTGGAAAATCATAACAATGACAACAATAATAAAGAAACTTATTGTTTGTGTAAAATCAAAAAGTATCAC
>NW_003547164.1:21535-23305 GCF_000090795.2 Amphimedon queenslandica | reverse complement strand
TAACATTAAAAGTACAATGTAGAGTAGAATTTGCGTCACGAGAGTAGGATTTTCATTTCGTATTTTCGTTGGTCGTTCGGAATCCTACTCAATCTTGTTTTTTTTAATTTTTTATGTTCTATCCTTTGGTATTTTTCAGATTTTGGCTAACTTTTTAAAAATGGCCGTAACTTAAATATTTGTTGTCGGAAACGGCTCAAATTTTCTGTGTAGCATAAATTCATCAATATACATCAGAAAATGTAATAAAAACTTGGGGTGATTTCAGAGCCATTTTTTAGTCATTTTTTAGTGGTAGGGTAATGCCTACCATGAAATTTTTAATGCATGAAATTTAATTACACCACGAAAATTTTTATGTTTATGGTATGTTTACTGTAATTTTGGAGGCAGGAGGTTTGACATTTTGGTAGTCATTTACCAAAATAAAAACCCGCCATTTTGAATCATTGTGTCCATACTCATTAGCACTTGACCATTACTAACTGTACAAAGGGAATTAATAATACCATATAGTGGGTAAATTTGGAAGGACCAAATTTTGGCGAGTTCCAAAAATTTTGATGATTGGCAGATTTTAATTTGGCAAATTTGTGGCCACATGCCATTGAACATGCGTATAATGGCTCAAAATGGCAGATTTTTATTTTGGCGAGTGGCTATCAAAACGCCAAATTCGCCGAATTTAATCCCCTCCAAAATTTCCCGCTATACAGTGATAGTACTTATACTCAAATTTACTTAAAATTATTATTTAAGTTATACATTGTATTATATTTATTGTGATAAATTTTGAAATTATTTATATAATGAGTAATCTAATAGCTAAATTAATTAATTGTGTAGGTGGAGTCTGTGACTGATACTGTCCGGAAGTTATTGTGTTCCCTCAAAAGTGAGAGTGGGAGGGGAGAACTGTCCGACGAGAATTTGAAGGAATTTAAGAAGAGGAAGCTCATCAGTAACACATCAGTTAGTTTTTATAATTTAATTTTATTATTGGCTTTTCTCTCTCTCTCTCTTTATAGTATAATAAAGAGTTACATAATCACACAGGGTCCTTGCTTTACGACTAGCATTAGTAAAAAGAGTACAGAGCTTACTGCTGAAATGATACAGAAGTGAGTCCATGATTTGTAATATTCACATGTACATGTACATTGTATTTGAGGTGTACATGTAAATATATGCATGTACATGTATATGTGTGTTCATGTTTTTGCTGTTATCCGATTGGTGCCGTACCAAGTCACATGACTATATTGTTTGGCTCTTTAGTTAGAACAGCAATACCAGACACCACACACTTTGCTATTACCAATCATGTACATCATTTCCTAATATGTACATTGAACGCTGTAAAGTGACATTTATCCAATCCATGCAAAAAATCCAAATTTGACCTGAATCTGCTTTAAGTTGATACACAGCATAAGGACATGTATATGTGTACATGCATAAATACCTTTGTAATGACAAAATGTACATGTATAGATTCAATGTATTTTAATTCACTAAATGTACTTATTTAAATAATTTATTAAAATTCTTTTGTTCTAGTGGTACGTGGAAGAATGAAGAACTCAAGTCTTACAATTTCAATGCACTAAGAGCTCCTCTTGCCACTGGTCACCTCCATCCATTGCTTAAAGTTAGGACCGAAATACGACAAATATTCCTTGAGATGGGGTGAGACTTTCATTAAATATTATTAGTAATGTATTTCACATGTACAGCTTGGGAAAAATTCCTTGTTTTTAAGGGGATCCT
>NW_003547164.1:6507-20375 GCF_000090795.2 Amphimedon queenslandica | reverse complement strand
TGTGCTGTATTTTCCTGTTGTGTAATTCATTCTTTAATAAGCACCTTCAGCGATACATGCATGTAACTACTCTTGTTAATGAAATGCATGTGCCAAACCTCTCTAAAATGACCCCCCCCCCCAATTGGCGGACACTTCTCTATAACGTACAGTTTCTGTTGTCCAGGCCATAAGGTCATTTCCTGTAGTTTGTTCAATGCATTCTTTGATATGCATCTTCAGTGATACATGTATGTGGCTATTCTCTATTGAAGAAAGACACTTGGTACTCAGATGTGTTACAGTAATTACTTAATAGTTTGTACATGTATGTTTATGTAGACATGTGTTAATTAGTGTACTTGTTAATGAAGTTGTGTTATTAATTAGATTTAGGCTATATCTTTGTTAATCTTTGTAATTTGCTCTTGAAGTTAGCCTCACAGTTACCATACGCCTATGACGTTAATCTAGAGCAGCCTTATCTTTGTTCATTGTTAGTTACAATTGAGCCTTATGCTCTTTGTGTTGATACTATATAAATGACTGATTTTTATAAGCTGTGTGGTCTATCATTTTTTGAGTTTAGTGATCTTTTTGAAACCATTAAAACTAACATTCCCTTGTGAATGAAATGTATGTATAGTAAATTTGTCGATTTTTTCCCTCCAAAATAAACTGCTACACTTGTACATGTACTTGTACATGTGTATGTGCATGTGTTTGGATTAATTTAGCTTTTGCAATGTTTTTAGTTTGAGTTACCATAAATCTGGTTATTTTTTATGGTTATAAAATACATGTATAAAATGGATAATTTAGGTATTGGAAAGTTTTATATGCTGCCTATTTAGTCCAATGTATTAATAGGGAAAAGGAAATATTAGCAATTCTAAATTTAGTATGCATCATTGCTTTATTAAAATTACCATCACTCAAAATATACCAGATTTACAGTAACTACATGATTTTAATTTACATTTACTATGTTAGTTTTCTTTTTATTGATGTTTCCTTCTCTATCCCTCCCTCTATCCTAATAATAGTTATCAATATGACTGGAAGTTAGAGGAAGCTCAGAAGAACATTCTCCGGACTCACACTACTGCTTTTAGCACAAGAATGCTCTACAAACTTGGACAACAAGTGGGTGTGGTTCATTCTCATGAATAATTAATAGTTCATGAGCTAGTTACTAGTAAAAGCTGATTATATTAATTTTCATGATTTATCAGCTAACGATGAGTAGCCATAGCAACCACTTAATATTATAACAGCAGGTGTGACCTTTATCATCTACTGTGTTGGACTAAAGTGACTTAACATGAGCACTTATTTTTTCTTGAGCTGTATAAATTTTTATTCTTTATCTGTTCAATTTTATAGAAAGAGTTCACTCCTGTCAAATATTTTTCAATTGATCGTGTTTTTCGTAATGAGACACTTGACGCAACTCACCTGGCTGAGTTCCATCAGATAGAGGGTGTGGTCGCTGATTATAATTTAACCCTTGGGGACCTCATGGGAGTCCTGTATGCTTTCTTTAGTAAAATGGGTAAGTATTGATAATACAGTTACATGTAAATGTACATGTGTACCGTATGATATGTTAGCAACCACTTGTTGATGATACAATTATATGTAAATACTACATGTGCATGTACATGTACATATACATGTATGCCATATGACACATTTTTATCCACTTGTTGAGCATTCTGATTGTCAATTGAAATGTGATATGATAAACATTACATGTACATGGGGTAACAATCTGCTGTTACATGTTATTGATGTGTGTTCTCATGCCAAGGTACATGTAGTTAGTAATTAGTTCACTCATTAATTTAATGATCCATTAAGTATACAAATTGATTTTGGCAAAAAAAATGAATGACATGAACTATTGTCTATATAAAGTGTGGTTGGAAACTACATGTAAGTTCCTTAAAATTAATAATGCGGTTAGCAATGGAAGGCAACTTTACTTTTACTGGTGAGTTCAGTGGTCCAGCAGTAGCAGCAGTTCTTACGGTTGAGATGATACTAGCTCTGATAGCTAATGGTGTGGTACTATCTATCACACTCTATCAGTGGAAGTTCTTAAAACAATCATCAACAATATTCTTCACTTCTCTCATACTGGCACATCTTGTATTGAATCTACTGTACCTTCCTTTCACTATCATTGCATTAGCTGCTGGTGAGTGGATCTTTGGTAGTACAGATGAGGAGAAGACAGCAACATATACTTTTACTGCTTTTGTGTATTCATATACTGTACCTGTCATTTTTTTTGACACTAGCTGCTATTTCATTTGATCGGTTTCTCTTTATTGTCAAACCACATCTTCACAAGCGGCTCATGAGACCCTGGGTAGCACTGACCCTCACCATTGCTATATGGATACTGTCTGCTGTTGCGAACTCTGGTCCATTCTATGGATTAAATGAATATGTTTATGATGAACGGTTCCTTTTATGTTACCAGCGTCCTAACAGCTTGATCAGTCTCATTATCATTTCTGTTTTCTTTCCGTGTGTTACAACTGCAGTTATCATTGTGACATCATTATGGACCTTTTGTTTCGCTAGAAGCTTCTTCAAGGATCAGTCAGTGATAGCAGGAGAGAGTGTGTATGCCTCAAAAAAGAAGAGACTCTTTGGAGTATTTGGAAGCATGCTACTTGTCTATGGGATATGTGTTGTACCTGGTCATGTATTATTTCCTTTGCTTGAATTTATTGATTTACCTCCTAAGCTTATTATTTGTACTTGGATATGTTTCCTTTTTTTCACAATAGCCAGTCCTATTATCCAGTCATACTTCAGGCCTGAGATCAAGAGTGTTTTAGTCTCACGCTGTCCTCTTCTCTTTACTTGTGTTTGCTGTTCATGTGTACATGCTGTTCGATGATGTCAATTATTTGTATTACATGCTTAATTTGCTGTAGTATGTTGCCTAATGTTGTTGCTATTTTTGTTATTGATTTCTGTGTGTGTGTAACTTATTCCGTTATATCATTTTCATTGTTATTTTGAGATTGGTCTAGTACCTTTTAAAGGATGAATGCTACATATTATAATTGGATGAAGCCCACTAGTTTGAGTAGAGTATGTACACGTACGTCACCCCTATTCACCCGTATGAAAATTTTTTTAACCTAATCTTAATCTTCATTGAAAACGGGTGATGTCACAGTGAAATAAACTGGTGCTGGCTATCAATTCTTAACCTTACAAGCCACTCACTGGAGTCAGCAAGAATGCAAGAAAGTCTGTACTGCTCTCCAAATGTAGCAAGGTAGGTTAGAAGGCAGATATGCCACAGTTGCACATTACTCCTCAACTTATGAAGCCTGCACAACTGACATAACCTATGACTGCAGTTTCTGTCTCTGGGTTCCAGCACAGCTTTATTGCTACAGAATGTCATGAACTGATAAAGAAAATTGTATTTCCAACCACAATAAATTCATTACGAACTGCTGTATTTACACATGTGCATGTACAATAATGTAGCTATACACCATATAATCTTTAGGATATAGCGTGGAGGGGGCTGAGCCCTTTAATGTTTTACATTAGCCCAGTACTTATTACATATTACATAATAAGTACATTTTAATATGTACTTCAGTCAAACTTAACGTGTCAAAGCTGTGGAAAGAGTTTAGTCATAAGGACACATACAGTGTATTATGTAATGGAATGAAAGGACCCATAGTGTATCTATATGTACATGTACTTGTGTATAGACAGAGTTATGTGTGTGACAAAGCTATCATTCCTGGCTTTAATGTATACATGTGTATGAGCTGTTTCACTTTCACTCTCTTTCTCTCTCTATAATGGCTAAATGATACATGTATAGCCACTTGTTGAGCATTCTGATTTGTCAATTCAAATGTGATATGATATACAGTAGAAGTCATAAAAAAAGTTCACGTTTTGTATAAACAAAACGAATACGAAACAATCCGTTTTGTATCTTTGTACAGTATTAAGTGTTGCATTATTGTTCCGTTTAAACGATTAAAAAACGTAAGCTTTTCGTTTTATTACCGTTTATACGGATACGCAGTGAATTGCACGTGGGTACAGGCCCCGCCAACATGGCTGTCTGGCTGACTGGTTGGAAACAAACTGCTCTGGCTGTCTCTGAGAGTCTTCTCAAGCCGTTTTTCTTTGATCTGTGCTTCAGAAAACCAAAGACAAACGTAAGTATCTTGTATAAACATAACTCTTCTTCTAATCCATAGGTTTAACAAAGAATTTCCCTCTGACATAGATAGTATGCTCCGACATCTCAGATGCTTGTAGGAGTAAAAGATCACAGATTGACAGCAGTAACTCGTTCGAAGTCAAAGCATTATTAATATTTGTATAAATAAAAAAATAAACATACACTATAAGTTTTCTTTGCCATAATGTACATGTATATACTGGTACAAATTAACCTACAGCGAAAATATACAGTGTTATAGAGTATAATAATCTTACCAGAAGATGACAGGAGGCTTCCACTAAGCAGAACTAACAAATAAGTAAGAAAACAGGCTGGAACTTTGTAAAAACGATACAAAAACGGAAATGGTACTAACAGTTTTGTTGCACCATTGTTCTACAGAACAAAAACGTAAACTTTTTTATGACTTCTGTATGTGTACATGCATAAATACCTTTGTAATAGCAAAATGTACATGTGCAGGTACAATGTACTTTAATTCACTACATTTACTTATTTAATAATGTTCCTTTGTTATTTTGATTCTTTTGTTCTAGTGGTTCATGGAAGAATGAAGAATTTAAGTCTTACAATTTCAATGCACTAGGAGCTCCTTGCCACTGGTCACCTCCATCCATTGCTTAAAGTTAGGACTGAAATACGACAAATATTCCTTGAGATGGGGTGAGCCTTTCATTAAATACTGTAAAGCAAAAATTTTTTGTGGATTTCACATTTTTTCAAAATCCACGAAAATAAAATCCGCAAAAATTGAATACGGTTCAAGATGGCCAAAAAGTAGAAAACCAGAAAACCACGTGAAATTTTTGGACCACGAAAATTTTTTGCTATATGGTATTATTATACCGTGTATACCGTGTATTGTACATGTACTTGCACAGCTTGGCAAAAATTGCTTGTTTTTAAAATGCTTGTAACTTGAGAATTATTTGTTGCAAACAGCTCAAAATTTCTATATAGCATAAGTACATCAATAAGTATCAAAAATATAAGAAAAATTGGAGGTGATTTTAGAGACAATTTTCAGAAAACCATGCATGGGCTATAGCAAGGCTGCAAAACTTAGTTGTGGCAGCCATTTTGTTTGGCGTGAATCTTACTTAGTAACGCTACCGCATTACTAATAATTTTTCAGAAAATGACCCATTTAAAAAATTGGCTATTAGTTGAAAAATTGAAGTAAGAATCAACTCAAACTTTCTACATAGCACAAGGACATCAATGTATATGAGAAAATGTAATAAAAATTGGGGGTGATATTGGAGCCATTTTTTGGAAAAAACCATAGGCTATAGGTACTTTTTAGAAATTGGCCCATTTAAAAATGGCCATAATTTGAAAATTTGAATTTGGAATGTGCTCAAACTTTCCAACTAGCATAAGGACATCAATATGTATCAGAAGTGTTGTAAAAATTGAGGGTGATTTTGGAGCCATTTTTTTAAAACCATGGGCTAATAAAAGGCTTGTTGTAAAATGCTGATAGCTCAAAAATTTATTGTTGGAAACAACTTAAACTTTGTATAGTTTGTACATAGCATAAGGGCAGGATTATGTATCAGAAAATACAATGAAAAGCCTGATCCTTTTTTGAAAGAAAAACCATGGGCTATAATCAATACATATAGGTTTTTCAGAAATTTGCTAGCTTTGTTGTTATCAGAATCAGCCCAAGCTTTCTACTTTAACTATTGGGGGGGGGTCACTTGCACTAATAGTCAGATAAAATGTTCATGTACATGTACATGCATCATTGCTTCTACAAGTTTGTGATTTGTTACTATATATAGATGATGGAATGGAATGTTTTATTTTTTAGGTTTTGTGAAATGCCTACGAATAATTTCATTGAGAGCTCCTTTTGGAATTTTGATGCTCTTTTCCAGCCTCAGCAGCACCCTGTCGGTGATGCTCACAACACATTCTTTTTAAAAGGTAAAGCAGAAATAATTTTTTCTTTAGTATTCCTTTAATTACAAAATCATTTTATTTATTCTAGATCCCCAGTTTTCCTATGATTTCCCTACCGAATATTTAGAGAGAGTGAAGACCATGCACCAGACAGGAGGACATGGATCAATAGGGTAGGAACTGCTAGTGTGTGTGCTCTATTTTCCTGTAGTGTATTCATTCATTGACACACATCCCAGCCTCAGTGACATATTTTATGGCCCCAAATTTTCCCTCCTCCTACATGTATATAACCTAGCTGCTACATGTACTGTACATATACATGTACATGTGTGTATATGTAGATTCATTTAAGTCACACACTACTTTACTGCATTTACCGATGTTACCGCACAATTATATTAATGGTAATACATGTACATGTACACATGTACATGTAGCATCTGTTTATTTATGTTTTCTTTCTCACTTTCCTCTTCTAATACTAGTTATCAATATGACTGGAAGTTAGAGGAAGCTCAGAAGAACATTCTCTGGACTCACACTACTGCTGTTAGCACGAATGCTCTACAAACTTGGATAACAAGTGGGTGTGGTTCATTCTCATAATTAATGAGCTACTAGTAAAAGCTGATTATAATAATTTTAATAATTTATCAGCTAACGATGAGTAGCAATATCAACCACTTTATATTATAACAGCAGGTGTGACTTTTATCACCTACTGTGTCGGAATAAAGTGAAAAATGTTTTTCTTGACATTTGAATACTTTTAATTATTTTTTTCGAGCTGTATAAATTTTTGTCCTTTACCTGTTCAATTTTGTAGAAGGAGTTCACTCCTGTTGAATATTTTTCAATTGATCGTGTTTTTCGTAACGAGATACTTGACACAACTCACCTGGTCGAGTTCCATCAGATAGAGGGTGTGGTTGCTGATTATAATTTAACCCTTGGGGACCTCATGGGAGTCCTGTATGCTTTCTTTAGTAAAATGGGTAAGTATTGATAATACAGTTACATGTTTACACCTCAAGGTGTAAAAAAGATGTCAGTGGATTTAATTGTATATACTTACATTTTGTAGTACCAATGCTCCAATAGTGCTGTTACTATAATGATCCTTGGACAGTCATATACTTTTAGTAAAGCTGGTCAAGTGGTATGCCATTCTTATAACATATAACACACATATCTCACACCATGGCAAAGCATGCATGTCACTGGCGGATCCAGAAAAATTAAAAGGGGGGTTCCATTTCACTTAAGTAGGTGTGGCTCATTAATTTTAATTAATAAAATGGAGGAAAAGTGCTGCAAACTGACTGCAAAGAATCCAAAGATACTACAAAAAGACAACTTCTTTAGCCAAAGAGGGGGTTCCATGGAACCCATGGAACCCCCCCTAGATCCGCCACTGCATGTTATGTGGGTTTAACAGCATCATGTCAGCATGATTTATGAGCTGATAAGCACTACAATGTATAACATTTAGAACAACTTTCAAAAATTAAATTTTGATTGCAGGAATCCACTACCGGTATAACTTTTTATACTACATAAGGACATGTATGTGTATCAAAAATAATTATAAAAATTAAGAATTCTCTTATATTTATTTTCGACAAAATTTGGCCAAAAACCATGCAAATCAGTGTAGGATCTTTAGTCAATATGACTCTAACAATCTACTGACAAGAAGCTGCACAATGTTAAAGTCCTGTGGGAAACCCTGTCATATTGAGTGTTTTATAGATAAAAATTGATCAGACTACAAATGGTGTGAGATATCGTGGAGGGATTGTGTGCCCATCCTGTGTTGAGATATGCTATGTGAGTACTGAGTACAGTATATTTGAATTTTT
The DNA here is from genome assembly GCF_000090795.2 of Amphimedon queenslandica. Lineage (NCBI taxonomy): Eukaryota > Metazoa > Porifera > Demospongiae > Haplosclerida > Niphatidae > Amphimedon > Amphimedon queenslandica. Next base: position 12,371 of record NW_003547164.1, on the reverse strand, counting down.
TACTTTATTTCTTAAATGTTTTTGCAGGATGATTTTACAAATTGCCCTGAAGCAGGTAAAAATTATAAAATCCACCATGCATTATTTGTATCATTCAGCTAAACTATATATAGAGAGTTAGCAAGTCCTACTCCTAGTAAAAGTGTTGGAAATCCTACTTCTTCTACTGCTAGTGTTCAAAGTTCCACTTCTTTTACAGTTACTGTTGCGAGTCCAACTTCTTCTACAGTTACTGTTGGGAGTCTAACTTCTTCTATAGTTAGCGTTGGAAATCCCACCTCTACTGTTAGTGTTGGAAGTCCCACTCCTGCAACTGATAGTGCTGGGAACCTGCTGCCAATGGTGAATCTTCTTTTTGCAGCTAATTTTGCTTCATTCATTATTAACTATTAAAACTTTAGTCGTTATGTGCATGTGTGTGTTAGAGCAATTCTTTAGTAGATTTTTCTTCACCTTTATTCTAATGAATGCTTTAATGTTCTGATATAATTTTTTTGACTTGTGAGTAGATTCTATTTAGTATACCATTTGAGGCTATACGTATGATATACAGTGGTGAACATAGTGAAATGGTAATAAACGTAAGTAAAAGGTGGTAAAAATTGATATACAGTGGTAAACATGGGGGCACAGTGATTTAGAGTGTTAAACACAGGTAAACATAAGTAAAAAAAGATATAGAGTGGTAAACATTTGTACAAATAACTGACAATACAGTGGTAAACATTGATAAACATTGGTAAACAATGATATACAGTGGAAAACATAGGTAAACAGTGATATACTGTGTTAAACATTAGGCTAACAATGATATACAGTGGTAAACATGGCTAAACACTGATAAACTTTGACAATATAGTGGTAAAGACTAGTAGACATAGGTAAACGATGATATACAATGGAAAATATAGGTATACAGTGATATACAATGTATGCCTGTTTACTTATGTTTATTAGTGTTTAGCAATGTTTACCACTATCTACTTATGTTTAGCATCGTTTACTTATGTTTATTAGTGTTTAGCATTGTTTACCACTCTCTACTTATGTTTAGCATTGTTTACTTATGTTTATGATTGTTTAGGACTGTTTACCACTATCTACTTATGTTTAGCATTGTTTACTTATGTTTATGATTGTTTCGGATGACATAAGAGTTCTCTTCCCACACTGATGTTTACTAAATTAACAGTAAACTCTGGAGTTTGGCTAAATCATGGGTCTTAAATCAAGCCTTATCTCATCTCTTTTAATATAATCGGCTCTGAGTTTGAAAAGTACAGGCCAAAAAGAACAAGTTTAATTTGGGGAATATCAAGAAACAGCAATCAAAATTCTATAATCTAATGATGTAAAATTTTGCCGTAGTGTTGTTGTTGTTAGTTGTTTTTAGTTGCTAAGAAAAATTAATAATCCAAATTCCAGCAAATTTGGTGGTGCTGACATTGCATAACTGACACTGTGGCTCGCAGCTTTGAAAACTACCCATTGGCGTGTAAATTAATAATATAATAATTGTTTTTGGGTTCATGCCAAATTGTGATGTATTATGTAGCCTCAGGTCAGATTTGTACCTAAACCACACCTGCTAAGAAGCTTTGCATGCAATAAAATTGTGATGTGATCACATTGTAGCCTCCATAGTAGGCTATAGTGTAAACATTTTCATTAATGCCTGCACCTTGAACTGCGGGAACTCCCACCCAATAAAAGTTCATTTCAATGGTCTTTCATCACAAACCACACCTTACAATGCTTATAAAAACCACTCTGCATGCTCCTAGCTCATCAGTCATTGACTCTCAGCTGTATAATCTAGTACTTGAATTATATAATACCTGTCCACTGAATCCTCAAGACTGAAGTCATGGGTTGCTGCTGTTGTTCTCAGGTCCCAATATTAGATGATCCTACCATCACTGCTCATCTCAAAGTTGGTAGATTCATAGCAGTAAGGGGCTATACAACATACAGAAATGATGCTCCAGGCCTGTTGTACACAGATGGAGAGAATCTTTATTATGAACCTACTTGTGGTGACAAGAGAGCTAGTTGTTCTTTGTGCTTTATGTTTCGTCAACCATTGTCCAGCATAAAAGAAATCACTGTTGAGCAAGGTTCACAGGTTGTGGCCATTGGAAATGGAGTATTGGTTGGACCATTTCTTAAAGTGACTTTTGATAATGGAGTGATACTAGCCTCAGCAGCAGACATGGGATCATTCCCTCAGACTCTAGACAGCATGACAACAAAGACTATGAAGCCACCGGGATTTATTTGAATTATAAATATACTTCATTGAATTATGAACATACTCTATTGAATGTGTGTCTACAAACAACAAAATTCCCAAAAATCTTTACTTTATCGTTTTTAATAACTACATTTATTAACTATAATAACCATTAATTTAATAAATGGCCCCGCCTTGGGTGCTGCTAAAACCCGGAGCCGGATCCGGAGTCGGAACCGGAGATGAGTGCTAAAAACCGGAGTCCCGGAGCCGGAGATGAGTGGTAAGGTCTCAAAAGCTGACCGGACGGACCCGTGCGGACCATGTACGGAACGCACCGGCGGACCGAGTCTCAAGTGCGGACCATGTGCGGACCAAAACGGCGGACCGAGTCTCAAATGCTGACCGAGTATACGGGCCGCTAGCAGATGTAGGAGGAGCATAATACCGCGTGACACAACGTGGTTGCACATGAGATTATGGCTGTTGCTCGGGCTGTTGAACCTGCTTTTGAGAAAGTTTTTAATGACTTACCACATTCTAGAATTATAGAGTTACTGAATGCTCAAGGAAATTCCAGTGACTACTCTGTGTGTAATCTACCACCAGTAAAACCCAAAGCTGGGGATGTTTATGTTTTTGTCCCTTCAGACATCAGTGAACGTGGTATGTATAGCAATTTTTTATGCTAATAGTGTGTATTATTCAAATTAATATTTTTTAGATAACTGGAAGTGTGATCAAATGAAGTGGCGTCACAATGGGAAAAAAGAACTGAAAACAGTCCCAGTTATTACAAAGACGTACTATTTTTTTGTTAGTGCTGACGGAAAAGAAGACGGCTTTAAGAGATTGGTATATAAGCTTTTTGGGTAGCAACAACCATACTGTTGTGGTACACTATAAAGGGAATGAATCTATTGCTAATAGTACTACACCACATGTACGTACTCTTCCCAGCGTTATGAGGCAACTTGAATGTTCTGAAACAATACCTTCAGTTGCATACAAGCGAATGGTTGCTACATCAGGGCCTTCGCAAGATCATCTAGCTATACAACTACCGAAGAATCGGAAACAAATTAAGAATTTGCAAGCGAGGTGAGTTTCAAATTTGTTATTTTTATATATTTTTATTTATTTTTATATAGATTTCGTCAACGACTGAGAATATCACATGATGCACTTTACAATATACATGAATTGGCATATGATTTAGAGGATTTTGTTCATAAAGTGGTCACCTTTCCAGATGTTGTCATTGTATGCGGAATGAAACAGATGTTGTTAGAAGTTGAGAGGATTTTACAAGTTAGCAAATGTATTGTACTGTATGGTGTATACACCATATATTTCGCTGGGATTAAATTTTGCATTTTGGAAAAATTTACATAATTAAAATCCACAAAATAGCGTACTGATTGTATTGTAGGTGTGGTAATTACAGTAAAATCACGAAATTTTTATTCTCGAATACAAAAATGTAGCCAAATCGCGAAATTTTATACCACCGAAATAATTCTAGCAATTATTAACATAATTTAAACTTATATGTTACAGGTACAGACTCATGACTCACACGAGTATTCACAGCTTTTGTCATATGACACAACATTTAAATTGGGCGATTTCTATGTATCTCCATTGCTATTCAGAAATATTCTATTCGAAACGAAACCAGTTATGCCATCTTTATTTATGATTCACGAAAGGAAGTTGAAAGCCACTCATGATGAATTAATGAGAGTTGTATCGCAATTATTACCTTCCCTTGTTAATGGTTCCAATACCATTCCATTAGTAACTGATGATGAAAAAGGATTTGATGCCATAAATTGTCACCTTCATAAGGTCTGCAGACTGTACTGTTGGAATCATATCATCAATGCATCGAAGATTTGGTTGAGAGGTCATGGAGCTACTTCATCAGAGATACCCATCTATGTTAATAACATACGTAACTTGCTTCACCAGCCAAGTGAAGATGAGTACTGCAAGCTTTTGACAGAACTTAAGGGCAGTTGGAGTCAACCATTTGTAACATATTACATGTCAGAGATTCATAGCAAGGTAATTTAACCATAATTATGGCTGATTTTTAATTGATATCACACTTATAGGTCAAGCACAGTGGTCGGTGGGTTCTTGATAGGCTTCATGTCTATGACCCGATTAGTGGAGTCACCAGCAATCAGTCGGAAGGGTTTAATTCGGTACTAAAGAGAATACAAACCTGGAAGGAAATTCCAATAGACACGGCTCTATTGTCACTGTACCATCTTCAAGTATTCTATTGGAATGAATGGCAGCGTGGGTTAGCAGGTAACTTAAGTTACATCATTGTTCCTCCTAATTCATCACGAATGTATTAGGCTTAGGAGAGTATCGACTTTGTAATCGATTTATTATAGCAAGAATAGACAAAGAGGATATTTTCTTGATACCAACTATTAGCTTAGAAGATATTGTGAAAGCAGCAAAAGAAGGGGGACCTAGACATATTTATCAAAATTTAGTAGAAGATAATGAAACAACAGAAAAGTAAGTAGATGAGTGAAAGTAACGAAAGTATGCTTGTAATTTTTTAACTTTAGCTCAAATGAATCAAATGGAAGGGAAGAAACTGCGAATAATCCTGAAATGATGAGTGAAGATGAAAGGTATGATCACTATATATTATGCATGTTTTTAAGAAAATATTTTCTATTTGTAGCTGCCCTCAGACTCCTGTGGATAATTCATTACGCGATGCAGATGATGGAATAGTTCAACAATCTCAGATTGTTCGTGCTGAGTAAGGCACAGTGTGCATAAGATCCGTAACATTTTTCACACCAGGTTGCTTGTTAAAAATGGTTTGTTATCACATGATCCTAAGGTTGGCTCCTTCACTGTAACTGGCTCTTCAGGAAAGCTTCATGTTGTGAGGTTATTCCCTTCTGAGTATTGTTCGTGCCCTTCCACTACAACCTGCTACCATATTCTTGGTGCTAAACTCAGTTTGGGAATTCCTATTAAAAAGGATATGAAACAAGTCAATCTTTCACAGTTACGTTGGAACAAAAGAAGTAAAGGCCAAAAGAAATGTGGTCGGAAAAGACCTCGTCCAGGTATTGATAAGATGTAATGCCTCTTTTATCTATAATATCAAGGTGATAATGATGTTGTAGTAACTCCTGCCCCTGATTCACAGGTACACACAACTAATTTAACAATGCTTGCTGCAATCGATTTTTATGAAATGTCATTGCAATATACTTCTAATCTTTATAGAATTGGGAGGAATCCTCTGGTTTACCACGTAAAAGTTTAAAGATAAGTGGACAGGTATGTACATGGATTCTTACATTCAAATGTATTTATTGATAACAATAATAAATCTTGATAGGTATCAATTACAGAAAGTAATGCTGTTGAACAAATAGAGGTACAAGGATTGAATCACATGTGGATGGGATAGCAAAAACTATAACAATACTTTTTCTTCTAGGTTAATTCTGCTGCTGAAAGAAGTATAAATGTCTGTGAAGAATGCAATGAAGTTAATTTATTTAATAGCCATTATGAATATATTTGCCTTTTCTCTTCAATATGCAGGTAGAAGGGAATCAGAACAGCAATCAAAACAAGT
>NW_003547164.1:0-2345 GCF_000090795.2 Amphimedon queenslandica | reverse complement strand
TAGTCTTACTCTGCCAATCAATTTCACAGGCACAGATCTAGATTTATTGCTGATTTCATTATTTGTACTTTACAAATGTTAGTTATATTTTAAAGATGATCATTGCCCAAATTATCATTGTCAGTAAATTACAATCATGCCATGATGAGCCTTAGAAATAAGGCAGGAAACAATAGAGAGTCTCTTGGTGTTGTACTTTTCCATAATCAGTAGAATCAATGTCTACAAATACTTTTACAATTATTTTCAGTAAGTTCTTAAAAACATACCTTCCTTCTGGCCAAATTTTTATATGAACCGTGCACTAAAATTGGTCTTTCAAGGATATCGCTTTCTTTTTCCGATTTTTATCATAATTTTAGAGCAATAAAAGTCACATCATTTGATGACATATTGGAATGTGCTATAAAAAGGAAACTTTGACAAAATGGATTATGGTTAGCCTTTGTAGCAACAGGATTTTAATAATGGACATAATAATTTGTAAAAAAAAGAATAATATTATCTTCATGGTAATATGCCCTGCTTTTGACGAAAAGTTTTTGTGCTCAGTTGTGAGACATTATTTCTCAGTTTCCAATTTTTTTTCAGAAATCATTTTACACAGCTACACCAAATACGGGAGCATTTTTTATTACATGCAATATGTTAAGAGTGCGTGAAGTACAGGTACATATACATCATGCATGTATCAGTATTCTATTTGAAGCATAAATGCATGTTGGTATAACAGTATTGATAATTATTAAGAGACATTGTGATAAGCAAAAAACATGTATGTATCAATTTTGTAATAATAATTTGTGATGAATAGGAAATTAGTAGTAGCTTTAGACAAAATAATAGGTGGCTCATCAGTAAAGATGTGGATCAATAATACTAGTTAGATTTATGATTACTTTAAATGGTATACAGTTTATCACACAAATTTAGCTCATCTCTAATAAAAGAGAATGATGAAACTGCAATAAATGAGTATGTCTCTCAACTATAGATTTCAGGCTAAAAAAACAAGAAGCCCCATGGTAATAAGGTATATTTAATTTTGCTTATTTATCCTAAGTCAGATTTAGATTAAATGTTGATTTTTGACTAGCTACAGTTGTAATCTTCATTTTGAAAGTAAATTAATTTGCTTACAAAAATTATTCAATTAATATACATAATACAGAAGATTCTGTCTGAGCGAAAAAGATTTCTTATTCCCAGTTTTGTAAATAGTCCATTTATTCAGACAATATTTTAAACATTGATTCTGATTGTTGATGACAGTGGCCATTTTTAAGGAAAACAATAAAATAGCAAGTATTGAATTAATTCAGTTGATTATGAGGCTTTGAAATTGAATTATAGTTAATTACATTTAACAAAGGGTCCTTGAAGTCAGTAGACAAAACATGCACAAAATTTATAGTAGAAAATAATCCCTGGTAGCATATAGAAATCAGTAATAAATATGCAAGACCAATAGGCCTTGGAAGGAAAGAGAATGAAAAAAAAGAAATGAGATTTAAAATATGCCACTATCTTAGGAGTTTTTGACAAAAATGACTGTAGTGATTGTGTATCTAGCAGTGGTTTATTAGATGCATGCAGATACTCTTAAAATGAGACAGGCATATTAAATAAAACTGAACATTTTATTGCCATTTATATTGTCTTATTCTTAGTCATACCTATAAGAAAGATTTATACAACTGAAACTGCTCCAAAAAAAAGAGAAACAACTTAAACAATATTTGGCCGCTCCAATTAAATGACATGGTATGTCATGTCATTGATTTGGTTTAAATTATTCAGTAATTTAAGTATATTCATATCTTTTTAAATGCAGTATATTTGATGGGTATAGAAAGCGATATCCTTGAAAGACCAATTTTAGTGCACGGTTCATATAAAAATTTGGCCAGAAGGAAGGTATGTTTCTAAGAACTTACTGAAAATAATTGTAAAAGTATTTGTAGACATTGATTCTACTGATTATAGAAAAGCACAACACTAAGAGACTCTCTATTGTTTCCTGCCTTATTTCTAAGGCTCATCATGGCATGATTGTAATTTACTGACAATGATAATTTGGGCAATGATCATCTTTAAAATATAACTAACATTTGTAAAGTACAAATAATGAAATCAGCAATAAATCTAGATCTGTGCCTGTGAAATTGATTGGCAGAGTAAGACTAAAATCTAAGTTGCAGCATATCTCAGGAGCACTCGTCAGACTCAGAGCTCCATCGCCGTTTTTCGGCGCTTATCTCCTGCTCGGGACCCCGTGTCTCCGGCTCCGGTTTTCAGCAATCATCTCCGGCTCCGGGGCTCCGGTTTTTAGCACTCATCTCTGG
>NW_003547163.1:24490-26501 GCF_000090795.2 Amphimedon queenslandica | reverse complement strand
ATAATTCCTCTCTCTCACTCCTCCCCCTTTTCTCCTCCCCCTCTTATTTATAGACAATGCTATTCCGATAACCTCGTGGTTCTCAGACCCTCTTGATACGGACTTGCTTGATCTCTTACCATTTTTAGATTCGCTGAGATTCACGCAAGATGTCCGCTCGGTTCTGAGTCGAAACTTACACCAGCAGTCTTTATGGTGATGTAGCATATTATCGCTCCCTTTCCTCCCTCTCCTAATGTTGTTTTTCATATTATTATTATTATTATTATTATTATTATTATTATTATTATTGTTATTATTATTATTGTTATTATTATTATTGTTATTATTATTACTATTATTATTATGGAATAATAGTACGCGCGCATTCAAAGAGAGACAGGTTTCTATTTTATTTAAATAATAACAACAACAATAAATGCATAAATAAATAAATAAATAATATTATTATTATTGTTATTATTAATTTAATTTTTTGAATGAATAAAAAATTGTTGAATAAAAATTTCTATTAAAATCTAATCATAGCAGGCGTGGCCACGCGTGGGCGTATGAATGTTTATGGGTACTTCTGCTTTGCTGGTGTCAATGTGTCTCGAAATCTTTTCTCTCTCTCTCCTTCTCTCGGCTGATGCCTAACTACAGCTCCCACAGTAGCCTCTCTATCTCTTTACAATAGGAAAATGGCATCTGCCTCGACTGACCATCCTCTTTTGGAGCAGCTCAGAAAAGGTAAGCAACAAGGATAGTATTTCACTCTCTTTCTCCCTCTCTTGATAGACACCAAAGTATCCAATGATCCAGGTTATTCAGTTATCAAAGTACCCACGTCACCTGAGGGTCACATGATCAAGGTTGTGTGGCCGAGGACCAGTTTCCCGAGAGAGCTCCATCGCTGGAACCTCCCCGAGGTGAGTGGGCGTCGTTTAGTACAGCACGGGTACATCTCGTGTGTATAGGAGATACTGAGTTACCTGATTAGTTTCGATGCTCACAAAGACTGGGTTACAACTCTGAGACATACAAAGTGATTAAGATCCTCTCTCTCTCTACCCCTCTGCTGTAATACACTTTTCTCTTACTCTCTCTCTCTCCCCCCTCTCTCTCTTACTCTCTCCCTCTCTCTCTTACTCTCTCCCTCTCTCTCTTACTCTCCCTCTCTCTCTTACTCTCCCTCTCTCTCCCCCTCTCTCTCTTTCTTCCAGGCCTCCTTCAGGGACCATGTTACTTTTTGATAAGAGAAAGGTACACCATGCATGTACATATAAGTACATGTACTGATACTTTGTACCCATTACACTTAGCACAGTATTATTGTGTTATTATGCTGTCAATCCTCACTTACCATTTTAAGTGTATTAAGGAGAATTAGAATGTGATATTCAACACTTCTCATTAGCACTACTTTATTCACACTAACACTTTAAATGTCTTCTCTCCTTCCCTTCCTATCTATAATGTCACCCTCTTCTTACATCCTCTTTCTCTCCAGACTAAGAATTATAAAGTTGATGGATACGATTGGAAGACTCGGAAGCATCAGGCGGCATCAGTTAGAGAAGATAGAACAAAGTTAAAAGTCTGTGGACACACAGTGAGTGTATGAGAGAGGAAAGGAGGGAGAGACAGAGAGAGAGACAGAGAGAGAGAGACAGAGAGAGAGACAGAGAGAGAGAGACAGAGAGAGAGACAGACAGAGAGACAGAGAGACAGAGACAGAGATCTCTGTCTCTCTGTCTCTGTCTCTCTCTGTCTCTGTCTCTCTGTCTCTCGAGAGACAGAGAGAGAGACAGAGAGACAGAGACAGAGAGACAGAGACAGAGACAGAGATCTCTCTGTCTCTGTCTCTCTGTCTCTGTCTCTGTCTCTCTCTGTCTCTCTGTCTCTCGAGAGACAGAGAGAGAGACAGAGACAGAGAGAGACAGAGAGAGAGACAGAGACAGAGAGAGACAGAGAGACAGAGAGACAGAGAGAGATAAAGTTTAGTAAACATATCTTGTTTCTAAACTAA
>NW_003547163.1:7206-23880 GCF_000090795.2 Amphimedon queenslandica | reverse complement strand
CTAAATCTGGCTCACAAACCCTGTTTGTTTGTTGATTATGATTACTAAGTATATACATGTACATACCTCGGACAAACTATTTGGCAATAAAGAGGATAATCCTAATAGTACAGTGACCTACTAATTACTATCTATCCACCATTCATGTGTACATATTATTCCATTTTGTTTGCATGTCTACATGTACATGTACATTGTATTTTGTGTTTTGTGTTTTGTGTGTTACTTTATTTACAATTTCCTGTCCTTTTGCTTTGCAGTTGATACAGTTTGTAGTAATATAATTATAATAGTAGAAACAAGTAGTGTTTATATTGGATTTTAATTGGCATTAATTAATGGGACACAAATGTATTATCATTATTATTATTATTATTATTATCATAATCATAATGATCTACTTCTATTTTCTCTTTTCTTTATAATGTAGAATCCGTCCATTACTCTAGTTCATTATCTTGATGTTAGTGTCAGTGGTTCTTGTAGGAAAGTTACCCCAGCCAGTTTAAAAAGACAATCCACAGACCAGGTAAGTCCTCCGTACTGACCACGCCTATAACCACACCCCTTACAGGTTAATCCTGATGTCATTGGAGGCCCACCGGTCGATAGTACAGGGTTACTAGCTCTCAGCGATGAGACTCTCTGCCGGTATTTGTTATCAAGTAAAGGCTCGTCAACCAGTCAGGTCTTACTGAAGAACCTTTTACAAAGCATTCATCAGTCCGCCCACACTCTCTACCAGAAGGAGGGGCTTGTTACCACGGCAACCTTTATCACTTACGTACAAAAGACGCTGTTTCCTAACCGGTGGAATGAGCAAGAGCCTTTGGATGGTAATATGGAGAGTTCTGAAGAAATGACACTAAGAGATAACGTGGCTCTGTTTGATCAAGCAATGAAACTGATCCAGTTACAAAGAGGCTCACCACAGCAGGTGCTACTGCCTAAAGGTACGACTGAGAAAATGGCATCAGCCGATGTCTTGAGAGCAGCTGCTATACTCCTAGCTCAATCTGACACTAATAAGAGTACAGCTGATGGAACAGAGTCTTCTGGAGCATCTAACGTATCATTATCATCAGTATTATCAATAGTTCGGCCGTTATTAGTACAAGCCACACCCACTACCTCTCTATCCACTAGAAATCATTCCGTTCATCATCACACTCCCAATAGAATACCCGCCGTCACTCAGACCCCGCCCACTCCCGTCACAATAGCCACGCCCACTAATTCTCAAGTTTCTCCCGATGATTCAGAGTACCTCTCCTTCATTCATCCTCCGTCACTTGAATCGCTCAAAGCAGTTCTCCCCCAGCCTCTCGATATTGACTCCGCCCTCTCCTCCTCCTCCTCTGATACATGTACATGTATGGCGGAGGTCACTCAGTTTGCCGAGTCTTTGCTGACGATGCGTCCGCTGGAAGACGCTCAACGTCTAAAACAACAAGAAACCAATGCCGGTCAAAAAACCAGTTTGAATACTAGTCAAACCGGTTTGGATACCGGTAATACCAGTTTTGCTAGTTCAGGCGATATCGATATGAGTTCTTCTGATCTCTTCTCTGATAATTTCCTTGACCATTTCCTTGACGAGTTAACCAATGGTACAGTTCCGCCCACTCACGATAATGACATATTGGGACAGTCAGTCCTTCATAATGAGTCTTTAGCCACGCCTACTTTTAATGAATCTTTAGCCACGCCCACACATAACGGGTCAACTAATGAGATGTTGCATAATGGATTGGCTCCACCCACTTATGATAGTATTATTTATAACGAGCTTGCCCCGCCCACTCAAAACGATATGTTACCGCCCACACACAATCAGTTACCTGTAAACACTGTAATGGATGCTTCTACAAGCCATGCCCCTCAAATTGACTCCGCCCATGACGACTATACCTTATCTAGTCTTGATCTTGATCCGGATAGTTTAAAGATATTAATGGACTTGTACAACGAGGGTAGAGGAGAGGAACTGCCCCTTCCTCTATCACCCACGTCACAATATATGGCCTCACTTAATGGCCAAGAGACGCCTAGCAACGTCAGCACTTTCAGTTCCCATGGAGACGAAACGAGTTACTATGGCAACGAATCGGCAGTCTCCACCACTCCAACCATGTACAGTGAAATGGCCGTTTCCATGCCAACTAACCCCACCCCCATGGCAGCGGCTAATTCCATTCCCATGACAACCAGCTCTGTTCCCATGCCAACCAGTCTCTCCTTGTTTGGTAATTATAGTTTCTTAGAACGGAATCTTCAATTTGCTAACTCGTTATTGCAGCAGCCACCACATTTAGCCAGTAGTGTATCTCATAGCCCTCACGTGTCCCCACTGCATGTTCCTCCTTTGTATCGGAGCTCCTCTCCTGTTCAGTCTCCGCCCAGTCCTTCACAAGCGTCCATAAGTTCTTTATCAACTGCTGGTGGAGACTCAGAATCGTCTCTGGTTGCTGAGTTGTGTGAGCTTATGAGTGAATCTCCTAACGTTCAACAGGAGGACTTCTCACACCTCTCTCTCTCCGGTCCAGAGCAGCAGGAGCTGCTGGAGGCTTCACGAGTGATACAGAAGACACTGAGGAGGTGTAAAGAGAGACCTAACTCAATGGTGACTTATAAAGAGAAGAATGCTGCACTCCTCATTGAGAGATCTTACAAGAGATACAGAGAGGTAGGCTGTGCCAGTACTTTATGCCTGTGTGCATATTAGTGACAATTGACTGTTCATATGGTACATTTTTAGTTGAAGAGAAGGAAAGATGAAGCAGCAAGATGCATTCAAGCTCAATACAGATTATACAAACGAAGGACAGAAGAGCTTCAGAGAGCAGCTTTATTCATTCAACAGATGTACAGGTAATAATAGTCCCTACTACTCTAATGTCAAATGACGATTTCATTTTTTTAAAAGTTTCTAAGTTTTATAGAGTGCAAATGCTTTTAAATATTCTGATAATTTTTAATGTTTTTGTTGTAGATATCAGAGGAGAAGGAGGATATCAATGTCTTCCCTAGCTACTCACAGTCAAAGCAGTTCCAGTTCATTTAATTTCAGATGAATACTAAATACCTCATACTACTACTTTAATCCTATCATTACAATCAATCATGAATTTCACAACTTCATTGTATATTAATCACATATAAAAGTCATTTTAACTTTTCATAGAGTGAGAGAGAGAGAGCTGGAGAAATGATGATAATAGTAATTATTATTATTATTATTATTTTAATTTTATTATCATTTATGAGTTTTTAAGAGTTTTCTTCATCATCACTGTCGCCACCACCTCCTTCCTGAAACACTGGTACTGGCTGAGTCCTGAGAAAAGAGAATTATACATTAACAATACAGTACAATAGGGTAATATCATATCCATGTGAAAGAACTGCCAGTTTCTTGACAGAAACTAATTTTAGAGGTACTTGACTACTTGTATCCTTATACTATCAGTAGATGTACATTGCAGTATTATGTCAAATTCCATCACGAAACTGCTTCACATATCTTATATACATACTGTTTCTCTTACTTTTTATATGCTGGATTCACATACATTGGATTTTCCTCTGATATCTAAAAACACAGCATCATTAACTTCAGAAGCATTCACTTAATTCATGTTCACTCACTTTTGCATATTTCAGGAGTGCTTCCCTTGGATCCTCATCTTTATCAACTGCTTTCTCTAGAGCTACCATCTTCCTCATGTAAGCTCCTATTGAACTATCACCACCTGAAGCAACTCTACCATCAACACCTTAAAAATAAAATAAAATATAATAATAAATAAATATACAGTAGAGGTAGTACAGGATTGTCTTGTTTACCTTTCCCAGTGACTGGTAGAGCTGGTTTGTGAGAGAGGATAGGATCCTTTCTTTCTTTTTGTCTTTGTCTTTTGAGTGTCTTCATCTCTTCATCGCGAAACATTGGCAAAGCATGAGCTGGAGAAATGAGAGAGAAAGAGAGTATGGAAAATGAATAGTAGTTTGGAGTCAATTTCTAGAAGAAAACCATGGGCTATAGCCTTTGCTTTTTTTAATTGGCTATTTTAAAAAATTGTCATAACTTGAAAAATTTAAGTCAGAGTCAGCTCAAACTTGCTACACAGCATGAGTACATCAATATGTATCAGAAAATGTAATAAAAATTTGGGATGATTTCGGAGCCATTTTTTGAAAAAAACCATGGGCTATAATACAGGGATTTTCCCGGATGGTACATAAAAAGGTGCTAACGTGTTAGTACTCTCATTCCGACTGATGTTACTATGTCAGCCCTTCCTCTCTTCCTCTTGTTGAGGCTCATCTTGGGTCCTCTGTGACTGTATTTATCGCTGAAGAAGACCTTCACATCACCAGAGCTGCAACCAATGAATATCTGATTCAATTTAGGATGCCATAATGTCCTAATGACACTCTGTGGGTTGAGATAAAGTGAGAAGAGAGATGAAAAGAGAGAATTAAATAGGATCAATAGTTAGAGGAGAAGAATGAAGAGAGATTGAAGTATTAACTGAGTCTGGTGTCGTTAGTTTATGAAGTTGATTTAATGATCTGTCAAAGAACAAGAGCTCACCAGTCTTATCCTTTTAAAAATAAGATACCACAGTGAACAGTTATTGTACAGCAATTTGATACATTAATAGAATCTCTCTCTACTTGTGTATCTGCTGACCTTTTGTTTTTGAGCAGATGTACCAGTTATAATGATAGTCTCATCAGGATTGAATGAGCAGTCTGTTCTGTAAATGAAACAATAAAATACTCTAGTATATTCACAATAATTACAGCAATATGGTAGCATCATTATATCATGTATATTCCTGGCTTACACTGAATAGTGATTGAAGAGATCAGTGACAGTACTAACTGGATCTCTGAACTTACGAATATCCCAAACCTTTAGAGTAGAATCACCTGATGAGAAAAAGATAGAAGGAATGAGAATTTGAGAGAAGTACACTGTAGAGTGCAATTAATCATGAAAATAAAGGAATGATGTAAAAAAATCCTCATGCCCAGTAGAGGGAGAGAGGGAGGAGAGAGCAGGTTACCTCCTCTTGATACTAGCGTGTGATTATCATGAGCAAAACAAAGACATGAAGTCTCAGTATCAGGAACATGTGCATTGTAATTAGCTAATGATGGCCTTACCTAAATATTAATAATAAAAAGAATTAAAATATCCAAGTACATGTACATAAATATACATGATTACTTACATAAGGACCATCTCCCTTCCACATTGCAATGCTTCCATCCACTCCAGCTCCAGCAATGTATTTACCATCTCTACTATACGTACACGTTATGATGGGCGTCTTCTTACCTAAAGTGTAAATTTTAGAAATACATAAAATAGCTGTCACTCATACCCTGCTTGCTTCTTGACTTGATGACGTGTTTTTGCTTCTTGGCTGCTTCTTCAACCTCCCATACCCTAACAGTGCTGAGAGAAAGAAAGATCATTAAAAGTATATACAAAGAAAGAAAGGACGGTAGTATTAAGGCAGATAATAAGTAAAAGAAATTTTTAACTAATGATAATATTTTGTTCTCACCAGTCGTTTGAGCAAGTGATGAATTGGTCTCTGTGAAAAGGATGCCAGCAAGCATTGTTAATCATTGATATATGACCCTGCCATAAAGATTATCATCATACAAGTACATATACCCAAGGCTATAGCCCATGGTTTTTTCCAAAAAATGGCTCCAAAATCACCCCAAATTTTTATTACATTTTCTGATACATATTGATGTACTTAAGCTGTGTAGCAAGTTTGAGCTGATTCCGACTTCAATTTTTCGAGTTATGGCCATTTTAAGAAAACACCAAAATCCTGAAAAATACCCAAGGCTATAGCCCATGGTTTTTTTCAAAAAATGGCTCCAAAATCACCCCAAATTTTTATTACATTTTCTAATACATATTGATGTACTTATGCTGTGTAGCAAGTTTGAGCTGATTCTGACTTCAATTTTTCAAGTTATGACCATATTAAGAAAATGCCAAAATCCTGAAAAATACCCAAGGCTATAGCCCATGGTTTTTTCCAAAAATGGCTCATTTAAAAAATGTTCATAACTAGCAGAACTTTGTACCATTAAAAGTTAATGTAAGATACAATAATAATTATTAATTATAATTTATTTCTAACATTAGTATTTGTCATATCTGCTATGTACTGCCATCCTTTTGGACACTCTGCCACTGTCTGTCCATCTCTGTCCATTACTATAGCCTATCAAAATTGAGAACGACTGCCCATTAAAATTTTATCCCATACCTGTGCATTACCCGAGGCGACTAATATAAGCTCTCCAGTGTGATTGTACTGTGCTGTGCAAATGGGATGACTGTGATACCATATATGTTCTAATTAACAGTACAAGTTTATGAAATACCTTCCACAAGGCGTGAGAGTACGGAAACAATTTAGCGTTGCGTCCATACCACCAAAGTCCCAGAGTTTGACATCGTATCCATAGCAACCGGTGATCAGCCGAGCTCCAGCTGGATCAAGGCCTAGCGCTGATACCTGTGTACATGTAAATTGTACATGTACATGTATTATGATTGGTTCACTGGTTTAGCTCCATGATCCATTACGACTTCGTTTGTTAATGGAAACCTCTTCTCAAACTCATCCTTAAAAAAGGGAACACAAAGAATAAAATATAAATAAAATATAATAAAAATAAAGAATACATGTATTTAGTGTATCAGTGTTTTGCAAATTTTCTAAACAATAATTCAGTATTTTTTACAAAATATAAAAAATTTGCACAATTTTTATACAATATAAACTAACATCTACTTCCCCCATCTCCTCCTCCTCCTCTTTCTCCTCCTCCTCCTCTTCATTAGATGCTGAGAGGCTAACTGGAATAGGAGGACCTATCATACCATCACCTTCTTCTTCCTAATATGGTAATTATTACGCCCACTCATTGACGAGGAATATAATAATACTCAACTCACGTTTTCTTCTATAGCCTGAGGTTTATCTATAAAAAATTAATAAAATTATCACTATTATTGTTGTCATTATTATTATTATTATTATTGTTATTATTATTATCATTGCATGTAACTTGCAGAAAATCATTTTAAATTTAAATAAATTCTGACCTTTGACCTGTGACGCTTGGGCTGTAGAGAGTGTTTCCTTAAACATTGCATCAATGTCGAACTTTCTGGCAGTCTTGGAACGACCTGCAGTCACGTGACATCACGTGATCTTATCATTAAGACTCACCAAATCCTGAGAACCCCATGACAGCTGAAATGTCCTCATCTTCTTTGCTCATATTAATTTATGGTGCTAGTACTGCAGTTAAAAATGGTGGAGCTCAATTTAAACTAAAACTGAAAAAAGGAAGAAAAATGAAAAAATGTATGGGCGTGACCCACTAATTAATAATTACTGGGCGTGTCTTTGTTACCAAACAAAGATGGCGGAAGAGTACGAGTCGATACAGCTAGTGAAGCAAGAAGCTTTCATTTATCAGATACCGCCCAGGGTCTCCACTACCCGTGCTGTTAGGTAAGGGAATTATACAGTATTATCTGTTGTACTGGAGTCCTTTCAGAGCTGCTGATTGGAATCTTGCTGCCCCTGACTTTAAAGGAAGACTAAAAATAGTCTCTAAAAAGAATGAGTGCTTCATTAAACTGGAGGATAGATCTGGTAACTTTCCTTCTTTACACTATCATTCAATGCACACATGTACACGTAACTAGTAGAATACTTAAATAAAGAGATGATAGTAATAATAAGGATTGAGAATGGATGAGCTGATACAATGAAACCTTTGTAGGATGGTATCTCCACATTGTACCTTCATACAAATCAAGCACACACACAGTATTATGTGTATATTAATGTACTATTATTCATTTGTGTATCATTTCTCTTCAGGCGAGTTGTTTGCTGTCTGTCCAGTGGATTCTTTTCCTGGTTTAGCTGTTGAGCCTGTCTCTGATTCCAGTAGATACTTTGTACTCAGACTAAAAGATCCATCAGGTATACACTACCTCTATCTCTTCTGCCTATCCACTCTTCTTCTATTTCAGGTCGTCATGCTTTTGTTGGTTTGGGTTTTCAAGATCGTGGAGATGCTTTTGATTTCAACGTCTCATTAATGGAGCACTTTAAGTGAGTCTCTTTCCTCCTCTCTCTCTCCATTTCTCTTCTTTTATTATTTCCAGAGGTATTAAAAGAGATGAGAAGATTGCTAAGGAAGAGACAGAGCCTAAACCGACAGTTGACTATAGCTTGAAGCAAGGAGAGAAGATATCTGTCAACATTGGAGTAAGACATCATTTTATACAAATATTGGGAGACTTGTCTTCATACTTGTGGTAGAGAACATTATCTTAGTTATTGTTGACTTGTCTTGATATTTCATTTTCTTCCAATTCACCAACTGCCAAACAACCAATCAACACTATAGTCTATGGACTACTCAATCAAATCTTACCACTGTATTACCTTACCTTATATATAATTTATCTTTTAACCCGCTATCTGTTTCTATAGTTTCCTGTATATTTATATGTGATATTTTGTGTTTAATTACAGGCTAAATTGAAGCTTGGTGCTGATGACCCAGGAGCTAAAGACAAACCTCTCATTGGTAATTGATACTACTGACAGTATAAATACTTACCATTACTGATGTACATGTACTAAGTAACTCAGTAACTCTGCAGAATTGAGAGACTGCTTGTATAATGCTCATCTCTAGGTTTGTCTGCTGCTGGAGGTCTTTTACCTCCTCCTGTGTCCAGCAGTCGTCCAGTGAAACCTCCAACAGTCCCTGCTCCATCCACCACCTCAGGTAGTGATGATTGGGGAGACTTCTTCTCAGCTAGTGCAACTGGAAACAGTTCTACTAGCAGCAGTGGCAATACAACTAGTGGGACAAATTCAAGGTATGTGCAATGGAATATTAGAATTCATTATTGAATATTCTACTATTCTCTTTCTTTCTTTCTTTCTCTCTCCCTCTCTTCAGTGGTGGTGGTGGTTGGGTTCAGTTTTAGTTTGTCTTTCAAGGACTGGAAGATTATGAAAAGTGCCCAATTTTGTATGTGAACCTTTTTAATGCATTACAACAGGAGGAGCTATGTTATAAATATTTTAGTATTATTGTATTATTATTATTATTATTGTTATTTGCAAGAGATAGTTGGAACAATTATACTAATGTATTATTACGCAATAAGTTTATTCAAAAAAATTTTCAGCAGCTAATAACTATAAACTATAAAAGGAGACACACAAAATTTTGTAGATATTATAATAGTTATGCATGTGATTAGAACATCAATTGTGTATTTGCATTGAAAGCTATCAATTGGTTTAAGGAATAAACCCTAATCGCAGCTCCATCTTTTGCTCAATATCTTTGGGAGGGTCCTTGCTCCATCCTGACTCTAAGATTCTACCATAATTAGCAACATCAATGTTTCCACCTAGTTTAGCATTGAAGTCAGCTACTTTCTCTTCATCAAGTAACAAATAGTGCCAGGCTGCCCATCCTTTGTCTTTACCACGAACAATTCGAAGAAGATGACTCTTGCAGTGATTATTCCAAGTACAGTCAGCATCAGCTTTACAGGATTCATTAGCTCGTTTACTACAATAAATGCGTTTAAAGTCGGTATGCATTGTTGTCTGTCCTGATGATAGTGTTTTACTAATGTAAAATATCACTGCCTTATCTGGTTCACTATAAACATTAGCTTCATTAGCATAACACAATGCAGTAGCTTCTTCATTAGGCCCACAAGAAGTATCAATCTGAAACAACAGCCCGTGCTTTCTTGTGTGGTGCCCACATGATGGAACAATCATCTCATCTAACCTGTTACGACATTCATTGATCCAGTTACCAGAATAACTGCAATCTGATACTATTGTTAATGGCTTCCCTGTAAAATGATTTATGTATAATTCAAAGATATTATTGAATGAGATTACTCCATCTTTAAAGCACCAGTTACCAGTGTCCTTCTCTCCATGACCAGTGTAATAGAGAATAGCTACATAACAAGAGGCATTAATGTCAGTTGTTAGCAAAATCTTACTCATACCTCCTTCCTGTTTGCAGTTAATGAAAAATTGTTTGATTGCTTCCATGTAATATTCTTTAGTGTGCTCCCTTCCTGGTAGATCATAATGGACTGATTTAATCTGATGCTTGTCTGGATTTCTATTATACAGGTCTGCAATTCTCTTAATCTCTTCTTTCCTCCAATCATCTGATAGCTCTGTTGTAAGCAGTTTTGGTGATACAATGTATCTGTTAGTAATAAACAACATTATTCATAATTTATTTACTAACTGTTGTTCCAGCCAATTATTATGATCACCAAATGATCCAATAATCATCATTTCTTTTGGTTTGAAAGGATAATGACGCCACGTTTGGTCAACCACTGGAGTAGCTGAATCAGCTTCCATTTCTTGATCAGTATCATCTCCTCCATCATCTACTCCAGCTTGTGTTGATGGATGACTTAACTGAGATGGCACTGTACCAGTAACAACTCCAACTGATGAACCTGTACATTAATGATGATCATCAATATTTTAATGAATATACACACTTGAGCATTGAATTCTGAAATGTACTTACTTGGCAGATAATCATCAGCATTGTCAGAAATATTTTCCACCTAAATTGTCATATAAACTGTAGTCTGATAGTAGTAGTCTATTGATATCTTAATTACCTTATTAGGACTGGAGGAAGAGAGCATGTCTTGTTCACTGTCATAATGTGGCAACTAATAATAATAATAATAATTCACAATGCTATAATAATATACCTTTTCTGTGTCTTCAATGTCATTGATAATTAAAGTATCTCCAATTGTTAACCAGGTCACTCCAATATCTTTGAGATACCCAACGCTCCTCTTTGCTAGTGCTATTAGTGCTCCTGTCACTCTTTCAGGAGCAATCATTGTTACAATGATTGAACCTGGCCTAACTTCAAGAAGATGAATTAGATCTCCAAGGTCAGCAAAAACATCTTTAACGACTTCATGAAACTCAGCAACTGTTGGTGATGGTGGTCGTGCCCATCTTTGTAGCTTCAAAATGATTTTTTTTGTACGAGACAAATTCTGATGAAGTAATTCGTGTTGTTCCTGCAGAATACTGGCAAGTGTGGAACTACTCATTAGCTTACGATAATTCTCTTCCTCTGCTTTGTATTCTTGTATTACTTTAAATCCATCAGGAAGATTGAATTTCTCGGCAATTCGCAACAAGACATTATAATTGAAGAGAGAGCAGAATTTGCTACGAATAACATCAAACACTTTATAAATATCTCTTGCTTTCCTCAGCTCATCTTTATACTGCTCATCAGGATGATAAAGGATGACATACTGCTTGAGATCTTCAATGCTGATGTTTGCCTTTTCCACTACTTTCTGAAAGTCAAGTACTAGCTCTGCTAACTTCCAACGCATATGGTCATAACCCTCTTGAATACTTTGACCATCAGCAATGATTATTTCTAAATTATTATTTTAAAAAGTTAAATCACAAAATATTTACCTTTCTGCTGGTCTCTGCTAATTTCTGTTTGCTTTTCAGGTAGATCTAATGTGGATTCAAAATCAAAAGGTTTTAGATAATTATAATTTTAAAATAATAACGTTATTCATCATATACCATATTCATCTTTCATTTCTTTGGCAACAGCAGTCAGTAGCGGAGGATGATTCTCCAGCACTTCAAGGAGCTTGTGAAAGTTGTTAGGATCAATGGCCACTGCTCGAAGTAAGCTATCTATAATCTCATAGTTTTGTGCATCAGGAGTAGTGACAGGAACATTCACTTTGTGAAGAGTAGAATGAGAAATGAGGTCCGCAGAAAACAAATCGATTGATAATGACTTTGCCGAATCAATGATTGTTCGTTGAAGTCTGCTAGTCTTCTTCTTTAAAACTTCATATTCTTTAGTAGTAGGAACATCACGAGGAACAAAACTTTCAGCCATCTTATCACCAATGTCACCTGATTTTCAGACAGTTGGCACAGTCACAGTGACACTGACTTGCATAGTGTGTGGTGGGTGTGTGTAGCTTGTTCAGAATCTTATAGATCTATCAGTAAAAGAAACAAAATTAATAGAAACAATAGATGATAATACTCCACACAAACATCACAGTAAATATAAATAATCAAATTTAGTGAATAACAACAATGATGATAAATGTAATAAAGATAAAAATCAAAAATTGATGTCAATGATGATGGTGATAATGATCAGTATTATAATTATTTTACGTCAATTTCTTACATAAATTAGATAAGATATAATAATAATAACAAAAGAGACTAAGAATAGAATGATGATGACTGTGTAGAAGTTGGTAAGACTGCTCTGTCTCTCAAGGTCTCTCAGATGAGCCTCTGCTCTGCTGAGACTCGGGTTCAGTTCTAGAGCTTTCTTAAAGTAAGCAGCAGCAGTTTCATACTTTTTAGTGACTTTGTAAGCCTCACCAAGTGTATAGTGCTGGAGCCAGGTTTCTGACTTGGGGAATTTGTGATGGAGGGATAGCTTAGTTAGGAAAAGTGTATCATCTATGAACTTGAGATTGTAGAGTGTCCTTGCCATGTTAATGAGGACGTCAGGGTCATTAGGAGAGACTGAGAGAGCCTTCCGGAAACACTCTATGGCCAGGAGAGTGTTACCTTTCACCCGCCACAAGTTACCAACCTGATTGAAGACTTGAGGATCATTAGAATTCTGTAAATAAAATAATAAACTAATTACAGGAATGATAAAGTTGCATTACAGTCGTAGTTAAAAGTTACATGTGCATATGAACTATATAGATGGACATCACATGACAAAAAAGAACAAATAGCCTATACTTGTACAACAGTAAACATTTAAGACAAAGCATAAGACAAAAAGAACTAATTTTATTATAAAGAAACATCACATACACACATTTACTCATTCTCTCCACTTCTCCTACAGTTCCAATATAATAAGGAGATTAATGTACATGCACATTGTACATACTAACTTCATTCAAGAGTTTCTTCAATAGTTTCTCAACTTCAACCAAATCAACCGACTGGTCGTCTGTCGTCTTTTTAAAAACCATTGCTACATCAGGTTCTGGATGTATTGAGAACTGATCACGACGAGCCACACCTTCCAGGAAATCATAAGGTGTAGACTCCACCGGCTCACCGCAGGTTAGAGACACACTTGAGAGACTAAAAGAGAATATAAACTGATATACTACAGTACACAAAACATTCAGAAATATTAATAAATATTATTTTCATAATTCCTAGCTATATACATGTACATGTTAATCATACAGACCAGTATTTCCCACAAAGTATACTAAGTGAGATCCATGAGCTGACAAGCACTACAATACAGTACATGGCATTTGGAGCAATCCGATTTTGCAACTTAAAAAATTCATAAAAAATCCAATTTTGATCGAAATCAGCTCAAACTTGAAACACAACATAAAAACATGTATATGTATCAGGGAATGTTATAAAAATTGAGAATTCTCTACTTTTCATTTTTGTCAAAATTTGGCCCGAGACCATGCTTTATTTAGCCTGATTTTGGAGCAACTTTAAAAATTCATAAAAAATCCAATTTTGATCGAAATCAGCTCAAACTTTCTACACAGCATAAGAACATGTATATGTATCAGGGAATGCTATAAAAATTGAGAATTCTCTACTTTTCATTTTTGACAAAATTTGGCCAAAATCCCTGTACTATAGTACAGGGACTTTTATCCGATTTTGGAGCAACTTTTAAAATTCATAAAAAATCCAATTTTGATCAGAATCAGCTCAAACTTTCTACACAACATAAAAACATGTATATGTATCAGGGAATGTTATAAAAATGGAGAATTCTCTACTTTTCATTTTTGTCAAAATTTGACCCGAGACCATGCTTTAGCCTGATTTTGGAGCAACTTTAAAAATTCATAAAAAATCCAATTTTGATCGGAATCAGCTCAAACTTTCTACATAACATAAGAACAGTTGTAATAGCACGAGTACTCACTGAGCTCTGGTAATAAAGTAAATTAAGAGTATATAAAGAGTACATTGTATACTAAGAGTATCTAAGAGTATACTAGACTACACGAAGGTATACAACTAGTAGTGTAGTACTATAAATGAAATACTTTAAATGAATACTACAAATTCACATCATACATGTACATGCACATGTATTTAAAATGTCACTAAATTCCAAACATATAGTTGGTATGATCAAGAGTAGTCTTGGTATGATGTAACACGCAAAGAAGAATTTGATGGTTGGACTTATAAATGATGACTTACTCTCTCTTTTCTTTTGTCTCTTTCTTCTTCTTGCTCTTAGGATTTGAAGAGGAGCTACCTGCCTTATGCTGTGTTATCTGTAACTTTAATTTATTATTATTGGACCCTCCAGCCCCTCCTACCAGCCCTCCTTCCTTTAGTAGAGGCTCATCAAGATTGTGAGGAGTAACACGAACTAGACGTGGGATAAAATGCTGACCTATTCATGTAAAATTTAAAAAATAGAGTATTATATAGCAAGTATTACAAATTCTATGTCATCATTCTTTTATGCCCACCATACAAAGTACAGCAATGGACCTAATTAATATTCATAGCTATGTAAAATCATAGCTATGAAGACAAACCTCACATTAGTAATTGATACTACTGACAGTATAAATACCTAGAATTACTGATGTACATGTACTATGCAACTCAGTAACTCTGCAGATTGCAGAATAGAAAGACTGCTTGTATAATGCTCATCTCTAGGTTTGTCTGCTGCTGGAGGTCTTTTACCTCCTCCTGTGTCCAGCAGTCGTCCAGTGAAACCTCCAACAGTTCCTGCTCCATCCACCACCTCAGGTAGTGATGATTGGGGAGACTTCTTCTCAGCTAGTGCAACTGGAAACAGTTCTACTAGCAGCAGTGGCAATACAACTAGTGGGACAAACTCAAGGTATGTGCAATAGAATTAGAATTCATTATTGAATATTCTACTATTCTCTTTCTTTCTTTCTCTCTCTCTCCCTCTCTTCAGTGGTGGTGGTGGTTGGGTTCAGTTTTAGTTTCTCTTTCAAGGACTGGAAGATTATGAAAAGTGCCCAATTTTGTATCTGAACCTTTTTAATGCATTACAACAGGAGGAGCTATGTTATAAATATTTTAGTATTATTGTATTATTATCATTATTATTATTATTATTATTGTTATTTGCAAGAGATAGTTGGAAGAATTATACTAATGTATTATTATGCAATAAGTTTATTCAAAAAAATTTTCAACAGCTAATAACTATAAAATATAAAAGGAGACACACAAAATTTTGTAGATATTATAATAGTTATGCATGTGATTAGAACATCAATTGTGTATTTGCATTGAAAGCTATCAATTGGTTTTAGGAACAAACCCGAATTGCAGCTCCATCTTTTGCTCAATATCTTTAGGAGGATCTTTTTCCCATCCTGACTTTAAGATTCTACCATAATTAGCAACATCAATGGGTCCAGTAGCTACTTGAGCTATAAAGTCAGCTACTTTCTCTTCATCAACTAACACATAGTGCCAGGCTGCCTGTCCTCTGTTTTTACCACGAACAATATAAAGAAGATGACTCTTAAGGTGATTATTCCATGTACAGTCAGTATCAGCTTCACAGGATTCATTAGCTAGTTTACTACAATAAATGTATTTAAAGTCGGTAGCCATTGTCTTCTGTCCTGATGATAGTGTTTTATTGGACCAAAGTATCAGTGCTTTATCTGCTTGACTATACTCAACAGCTTCATTGACATAACACAATGCAGTAGCCTCTTCATTTGGGTGACAAGAAGTAAATATATATAACAACAGCCCTTGCTTTCTTGTGTGGTGTCCACATGATGGAACATCCATCTCATCTAACCTCTTACTGCATTCATTGATCCAGTTACCAGAATAACTGCAATCTGATACTATTGCTAATGGCTTTCCTTTAAAATGGTTTACATATAATTCAAAGATATCATTGAATGATATTACTCCATCTTTGAAGCACCAGTTACCAGTGTCCTTCTCTCCATGACCAGTGTAATAGAGAAAAACTATATAACAAGAAGCATTAATATTAGTCAGTAGTGAAATCTTTCTCATACCTCCTTCCAGTTTGCAGTTAATAAAAAGTTGTTTGATTGCTTCCATGTAACATTCTTTAGTGCATTCACTTCCTGGTACATCATAATGGACTGAATTAATGTGATAAAAAGCAGGATTTCTACTATACAGGTCTGCAATATTCTGAATCTCTTCTTTCCTCCAGTCACCTGGTAACTCTGCTGTAAGTAGTTTTGGTGATACATTGTGTCTGTTAATAATAAACAACAATAATAATTAATAATTACTATGACTAACTGTTGTTCCAGCCAATTATTATGATCACCAAATGATCCAATAATCATTACTTCTTTTGGTGTGACAGGATAGTGACGCCATGTTTGGTCAACCATTGGAGTAGCTGAATCAGTTCCCATTCCTTGATCAGTATCATCTCCTCCATCATCTACTCCAGCTTGTACTAATGGATGACTTAACTGAGACACTG
>NW_003547163.1:0-4482 GCF_000090795.2 Amphimedon queenslandica | reverse complement strand
GAGGTAGATATGTTAACCAACAGCCCTTGGTCTCTTGTGTGGTGTCCACATGATAGAACGTTCATTTCATCTAACCTCTTACAGCATTCATAGATCCAATTACCAGAATAACTGCAATCTGATATTATTGTTAATGGCTTCCCTTTAAAATGGTTTACATATAATTCAAAGATATCATTGAATGATATTACTCCATCTTTAAAGCACCAGTTACCAGTGTCCTTCTCTCCATGACCATTGTAAGAGATAGTAGCTATATAACAAGTTAATGTTAATGTTAGTCAGCTGAGAAATATTGCTCATACCTCCTGGCCGTTTGCAGTTAATTAAAAATTGTTTGATTGCCTCTATGTAATATTCTTTAGTGCGTTCACTTCCTGGTAGATCATAGTGGGGTGATTTAATCTGAAACCATTCACTATTTATACTGCACAACTCTGTAACTCTCTCAATCTCTTTCTTCCTCCAGTCACCTGATAATTCTGCTGTAAGTAGTTTTGGTGATACAATGTGTCTGTTGATAATATATTAATAATAATACTCTCATTATTCACTAACTGTTGTTCCAGCCAATTATTATGATCACCAAATGATCCAATAATCATTCCTTCTCTTGATGTCACTGATGAGACAGGATAGTGACGCCATGTTCGGTCAAGCAATGGAGTAGCTGAATCAGCTTCCATTCCTTGATCAGTATCATCTCCTCCATCATCTACTCCACCTTGTGCTGATGGCAGATTATCATCAACATTGTCTGAAATACTTTGAACCTAAAATGATAGATTTTCATAAACTGATGTATAGTACTGATAGCTAATCAGAATGATTAATAATATTATTAGCATTAATGCTCCACATATCTACCTGTTTTGTGTCTTCAATATCATTGATAATTAAAGTGTCTCCAATTGTTAGCCAGATCACTCCAATATCCCTAAGATACCCAACACTCCTCTTTGCCAGAGCTATTAGTGCTCCTGTCACTCGTTCAGGAGCAATCATTGTCACAATGATTGAACCTGGCTCAACATTAAGAAGATGAAGTAGATCTCCAAGGTCAGCAAAAACATCTTTAATAACTTCTAGAAACTCAGCAACTGTTGGTGCTGGAGGTCGTGCCCATCTTTGTAGCCGAAGAACAATTCTCTTTGTACGAGACAAATTCTGACGAAGTAACTCATTTTCTCTCTGCAGTTCACTGGCAAGTGTGGAGCTACTTAATAATTTACGATAATTATCTTCCTCTGTTTCGTATTGCTGTATTACTTTAAATGCATCAGGAAGATTAAATTTCTCGGCAATTCGTAACAGAACATCATAATTAAAAAGAGAGCAGAATTTGCTACGAATTATATCAAATACTTCATAAACATTCCTTGCTTTCCTCAGCTCATTCCTATATTGCTCATCAGGATGATAAAGGATGACGTATTGCTTCAGATCTTCAAAGTTGATGTTTGCCTTTTCAACTACTTTCTGAAAGTCAAGCACAAGTCCTGCTAACTTCCCAAGCATTTGATCATAACCTCTTTGAATATTTCGACCATCAACAATAATTATTTCTAAATTAATCTTATAAAAAGTTTCATTCACAAATATTTGTACCTTTCTGCTTGACATCATTGCTGATTTCTGGCTGCCTTGTGCATTCAAACCCACAGGATTCTAAAAAAATGTAAGAAAACATGTATCTAGATCTAGATCTTGAACCATTAGCTCAGACCATAGTCTCAATAATTACATACCATATTCTTCTTTCATTTCTTTAGCAACAGCAGTCAGTAGTGGAGGATGATTCTCTAGTACTTTAAGGAGCTTGTGAAAGTTGTTAGGATCAATGGCCACTGCTCGAAGTAAGTTATCTATAATCTCATAGTTTTGTGCATTAGGAGTAGTGGCAGGAACATTCACTTTCCGAAGAGTTGAAAGGGAAATGAGGTCGACAGAAAGTAAATACATAGATAGTAACTTTGGATCAGAGAGTGCTTCTTGAAGTTTACCAGTGTTCCTCTTGAAAACTTGATATTCTTTAGTAGCAGGAACAAAACTTTCTGTAGCCATCTTGCTCAATCGCAGAAGAGAAAGGCGTGTCGTGACCAAACAAGACAAAAATTAAGTCCATGAATAACAAGTTAACAACAATAAAAATCAGAATCAGTGAATAATGATGATGATAATGATAAAAGCCAAAAGCAATGCCAATGATGACCAGTATAATCTACGTCAATTTCTTACATAAATTAGATAAGATATAATAATGATAACAAAAGAGACTAAGAATAGAATGATGATGACTGTGTAGAAGTTGGTAAGACTACTTTGTCTCTCAAGGTCCCTTAGATGAGCCTCCGCTCTGCTGAGACTTGGGTTCAGTTCTAGAGCTTTCTTAAAGTAAGCAGCAGCAGTTTCATACTTTTTAGTGACTTTGTAAGCCTCACCAAGTGTATAGTGCTGTAGCCAGGTTTCTGACTTGGGGAATTTGTGATGTAAGGATAGCTTGGTTAGGAAAAGTGTATCATCTATGAACTTAAGATTATAGAGTGTCCTTGCCATATTAATGAGGGCATCAGGGTCATTAGGAGAGACTGAGAGAGCCTTCCGAAAACACTCTATGGCCAGGAGAGTGTTACCTTTCACCCGCCACAAGTTGCCAACCTGATTGAAGACTTGAGGATCATTTGAATTCTGTAAATAAAATAATAAACTAATTACAGGAATGATAAAGTTGCATTACAGTCGTAGTTAAAAGTTACATGTATATGAACTATATAGATGGGCATCACATGACAAAAAGAACAAATAGCCTACTTGTACAACAGCAAACATTTAAGACAAAGCATAAGACAAAAAGAATTAATTTCATTATAAAGAAATATCACAAACACACATTTACTCAATCACTCCACTTCCCCTACAGTTCCAGTATAATATAGAGATTAATCTAGATGTACATTGTAAATACTAACTTCATTCAACAGTTTCTTCAACAGTTTCTCAACTTCAACCAAATCAACTGACTGGTCATCTGTCGTCTTTTTAAAAACCATTGCTACATCAGGCTCTGGGTGTATTGAGAACTGATCACGACGAGCCACACCTTCCAGGAAATCATAAGGTGTAGACTCCACAGGCTCACCGCAGGTTAGGGATACACTTGAGAGACTTAAAAGAGAATATAAACTGATAATACAGTACACAAATATTCAGAAATATTAATAAATATTTCCTAATTCCTAGCTACATGCATATGTACATGTTAATTGTACAGGTCAGTGTTTCCCACAAAGTATATTAAGTGAGCTTCATGAGCTGACAAGCACTACAGTACACAGTACATGGCTTTTGGAGCAACTTTAAAAATTCGTTAAAAAAAATCCAATTTTGATCGGAATCAGCTCAAAATTTCTACACAACATAAGAACATGTATATGTATCAGGGAATGTTATAAAAAGTGAGAATTCTCTACTTTTCAATTTTGGCAAAATTTGGCCTGAGACCATGTACTATAGTACAGGGACTTTGACCTGATTTTGGAGCAACTTTAAAAATTCGTTAAAAAAAATCCAATTTTGATCGGAATCAGCTCAAAATTTCTACACAACATAAGAACATGTATATGTATCAGGGAATGTTATAAAAAGTGAGAATTCTCTACTTTTCAATTTTGGCAAAATTTGGCCTGAGACCATGTACTATAGTACAGGGACTTTGACCTGATTTTGGAGCAACTTTAAAAATTCGTAAAAAATCCAATTTTGATCGGAATCAGCTCAAAATTTCTACACAACATAAGAACATGTATATGTATCAGGGAATGTTATAAAAAGTGAGAATTCCCTACTTTTCAATTTTGGCAAAATTTGGCCCGAGACCATGTACTATAGTACAGGGACTTTTACCCGATTTTGAAGCAACTTTAAAAATTTGTAAAAAATCCAATTTTGATCGGAATCAGCTTAAACTTTCTACACAACATAAGAACATGTATATGTATCAGGGAATGTTATAAAAATTGAGAATTCTCTACTTTTAAATTTTGGTAAAATTTGGCCCGAGACCATGTACTAAGGCTGCAAAAGTCATGGCAGCCATTTTGAAGTGGGGTGAATCCTACTTAGTAACGCTACTGCGTTACTAATAGTACAGGGACTTTGGTCTGATTTTGGAACAACTTTAAAAATTCATAAAAAATCCAATTTTGATCAGAATCAGCTCAAACTTTCTACACAACATAAGAACAGTTGTAATAGCACGAGTACTCACTGTGCTCTGATAATAAAGTAAACTAAGAGTATACTAAGAGTATACTAAGAGTATACTAAGAGTATACTAGACTATACTAAGGTATACAACTAGTAGTGTAGTACTATAAATGAAATACTTTAAATGAATACTACAAATTCACATCATACATGTACATGCACATGTATTTAAAATGTCACTAAATTCCAAACACATAGTTGGTATGATCAAGAGTA
>NW_003547161.1:25285-26629 GCF_000090795.2 Amphimedon queenslandica | reverse complement strand
TTGTTTTTTTACATTTTTTATATTCTTGTTTGTGTTGATTTTTTTTAATAATATTTATAATATGTGTTTAGTTGCAATTGTGATACTTGTTGATTTTACACAAACAATAATTTTTTTATTATTTTTATGACTTTACAGCATTTATGAGAGACAGCAGTCACAGCATTAAATAGATATGCTAAAGGAATATCTACTATACTGATGACAAGTGAAATTAATACTATAGTCTTGACTTGAATCCTTGTTCAAGAAGCTCCATCTTCCCTAGCTATCTATTCCTGTTCTTCCTGATGTCAAAGTCGTAATCATTGCATTATTATAACATTAATTGTTTTTTTAAATAAAATAATTCATTAAACACTTGATATAAGAATAATATGTAAGATTAATACCTTCTTTTAGCTGGAAACCTCCACTAAGTAATGCAATTGATTCCAAGCATAGCTAAGCTAGGTTAAAACAGTGATTGCTTTTCCCAGTTCTGAGATCTGAGCATGCGCGACCACGCCCAAATTTTGGAGCACATGATTCTATAATTAACAAAATGGCGACGGGAGGTAAGTTGGCCTGATACAGCAGTCATAAAGTCACTTTTTCTTATCTTGGAGAATGATTTTAGGGGACATGGATCCGCGCATAGACTGTTGGAGTAGAGTGGTGTAAGAATTATACTTCTAGCACGAATCAAGATTGAGATACAGCTCGCCAACTGAATTGCCAGGACTTTCTTGATGATGATGATGATGAAGATGAAAAAAGGTGGCTGAACAAAACGGCCGGTTCGCCGATTTTTGGCTTTCCTCTTAGACTAGGTTTAGAGCCACGCTAATGGTACCAATGGAGTCCTCTGGTCAAGATGAGGTCCTCTAAAAAGTCTGGTAAGCATAGGAGCTCGTTTTCCAGGTATAGCAAGGCTGCAAAAGTCGTGGCAGCCATTTTGTTTGGGGGTGAATCCTACTTAGTAACGCTACCGCGTTACTAATAGTACAGGGACTTTTACACAATTTTGGAGCAACTTTAAAAATTTGTAAAAAATGCAATTTTGATTGGAATCAGCTCAAAATTTCTATACAACATAAGAACATGTATATGTATTGGATCGGTAAAAAAATTTTAAATGGAGAATTCTCTCCTTTTCAGTTTTGGCAAAAATTTGGCCCAGGAACAAAAAGTTTTAAGAATTCAATTTTGATGGGAATCAACTCAAAGTTTTCACACAACTTGAGAACATGCATATGTATTTAAAACTCTAATTTCAATTACAATTACTATTACAGACACTAGTATTTTTCACTATTTCTATTACATGGTAATCTAAGTGCTATTACCATGGAATGCATGTTA
>NW_003547161.1:18139-21457 GCF_000090795.2 Amphimedon queenslandica | reverse complement strand
AATAAACCTTTGACCATAAAAGTAATTATAGAATTTGCTAGAGGAAGAGAATAAGAGCTGACATCATCGCTATCATTATTGATGGAAGCTTCAAACTGAGCCAAGTGATTGTTAATGTTTCCAAGGTCAACAAAGCCAATCAGTCTACCATCATGTCTATAATAAATAAATAAATATTAAATTGTTTAGCTCACTGTCTGATAGCATTTGTTGTCCAAATGGAAACTTCATATCAAAGTTTTTATAATAATTATCAGAATTCGACTATTTTAATTAATAACACAAAGAGAGAGAGGTTTAAAGTATGCTAGCATTGCTATATCTTACTGTTGTCAAGTTTTTTGTCTATAATATTTAATATTATAGACAAAACAAATCTCTACTACTCTAAACATGCAAAAACTTCAGACTAGCTTTTCTTTATCAGATGGAGTCCCACAAAGACAAAAGGCATAACAAGCGCTACTGGCAGTATTATAATACATTTCCGTATAAAAGACCCTTATTATTATAGATTTGCTACGTAAGTAGCTAATAATAACTTTACCTTGTGCCCTTTTGGTCTATTGTTGAAGAAACAGTCCCACAAATTTATACAAGAGCAAGAACTATTGCGCCTGTGTTTACATAGATAAGAGAGCCAAGCGCACAAACAAGGATAGCTCACGCCTATTTATAGAATGCGTGGGCGGTTTCCAATCCCTGTGGGTGTAATATCTATGATTTAAATGTATTGTATTTATTTTTGAGGTTACTTGAAGTAAGAGGATGTTATTATGAGCTGTTAACTCATTGTATACCACCTGATATTATTTTTAAAGTAACTAAGAGAGAGAGAGAGGGGGGGAGGGAGAGTGATATAAGAGGAAATGAGAGACTCATAGTCAATTTCTTCCTTCTACTGGAAGAAAGGGAAAGTAATAGGAAATACACATGTACATGTATTTAAAATTAATTATTGCAATATTTTTTCTAATATTTTCCTTCTACAGAGGATATTAAATGAGCTGGTTGCTACATGTAACTGTGATGGCACATTGAAAGCTAAAGTGACTCAATTAGCAGCTCAGTATCAAGCTCAGTCACAACTGGGTAGTAAAGCAATCTTTCATCTTGAGGCCTTCACAGCAAAATTTATGAGAATATATAAACAATTTTTAGAGGAAGGACTGGAGAGTATGGACTTCTGATGTAATGCATGCCATGATAGACAGTAGAGATTTTTGAACACAAATAATATACTCATTATTTTGTCACACTATGTACCCATTATGGTATTTAGCTTAGCCATAGTCAAGTATACTCAATTTTATATGGCTTAGCTTGGTCTTGTATAGACTCCTAGCTCCTTTTTTTGACATCGGCAGGGATGTCAAAACTACATGAGACGGGATTTAAAATTAATTAATAATAATAATGATATTCATTTAATTAATAATTATATTCATTTAATTAATAATGATATTCATGGAGTGAAAGATGAAATGAGGCTCTGATCATAGATATTAGAGCATAGTGATTAGAGTAAATGAAGTTACTCTAATTATTATAGAAATAGAGTAAATTTCATTTACTCTATTATCTATGCTCTGATCCAAAAATTTGTTTTGGCGTAGTCTATTGTTCATAATAGCTGTGAATACACTTATCAGCTCCTCAGATGCAGACTACCTCTTAACCCGGCGGGAATTTCTACAACTATAATTTTCTTGCTGCTCTTTTTCTTCCCCTTCTTCAAAATAAGTCTTTCGTTGGTTGCGTAGTTGAGACATGATACTTATGCTGTTATTTATAATGTGGCTTAGAGAAGCAAGAGATAACTTGATAGCGGCAGCTCTTCCTCGTCGACCACTGCAAGAGTCAGCTAGTGGAGCAGGTCGAGCTGCAGCATTCATTGCTGGTGATAAAATCTGGTATAACGAAAATAATCATTGCTTTTTGGTTGAGCCTCAGCAAGAAGTGGGAACAAGTTACTTTTACAAAAAAGAAGATATGGTTAGTGAAATTAATTTTACTGAGGTAATCTAGTTATTGTATTATTTTAGGTTGTGGCGAGTTATTGCAAAGTACCCAAAAACTGTGTTGTGTGACTCAGTGACACTTATACCATGTACTTACACTTATTTGTATGAATACCATATTGTATAAGTTTTTCTCTGCATCGGTGTATTGTTGATTGTATGCCGGATTTGTTTGTCATTTTGTTTACTGGTCAACAATGTATCATCTCAGCCTGAAGGCATAGATATTGGTCTGAACTGCAGCATGCATACAGTTCAGGCTTGGACTTGGGCCAAGACCATAGATATATGACTGTCGTATATCTAGTATGCCAAGACCAAGATGTCTTGTGTGATGTTAGCACTAAGACTAAGTTTTTACCTTATAGTCTACATATGCTATGTACTTATTATCTCTGCAGTAATACCACCCGTTATTACCCATGCAAGAGCAAACATATGTATCTAAAATTCACAGTATCCTTGCTATTACCATTAGATCTATAAGTCTTGCCCACATCATTTATAGTTCTATTGTGTTACATTGTACAACCTGCTGCATGCATAAATTTTTAAAAATAATAGCAAAATAATAAAATCTGTCTATCATAAAAATCTAACAATTAATGCTATTACATGTAGTACACAAAATGATACAAAGGTTGCTTGATCCATTATTTGTCAAATTTAGCTGACAGACTAGACTCAAGGACATCTGTATCTTTTATCAGTGACTCATTCTCACTGTAGAGAGAAGAGAGAAAGAACAGTACATGTACATGATTAGAGTATTGGGATTGAGAAAGAGGGGAGAGGGAGGAGGAAGAAAAAAAAAGAGGAGAGGGGAGAGACAGAGAGAAGGGAGGAAGTCAGGGAGGAGAAAGAGAGGGTATATGATTAAAGACTCACTCATCTTCAGCCTCATCACTCGTATCATCTTTGTTCTCATTCTTTATACCAACAATGGCTACAGTGTCCTCTTCTTGTGCAGTCCTTACCCTACAAGCATTAGACCATGGACAACAACACCTATCAGAGAATAATAAAGGTTAAGAATTGTTTTTTATTGAGATATTACATGTAGATCCTATAAATTTCAGTATGCATTCACACAGACATGCACATTTTTAATACATTGCCCCATAATCAATCCAGCTACATGTACTTGTAATGCTTCTATTTGTCTATTTTGTGTATACACAATAATGTAAAGCTTCTTTCTGGTTCGTTGTCCCCTTCAAAAGCTAGTTTAGCATACTGCACATGCGCATATGCATTAAAATGAATGGATAACAACCAAGCATGCCTATTTAGATGG
>NW_003547161.1:11748-15569 GCF_000090795.2 Amphimedon queenslandica | reverse complement strand
TTATTATTATTATTTATTGTACCTGGGTGTCTCTGGTAAGAATATCATTCCAATGATAAGTACAACAGCTAACACACACTGGAGACCCAGTGCTATCCGCCAACCAAAATCAACTGTATGAACAGCAACACTGACACAAAAACTGACCTAGAGTGAAAGAGAGAGAGAGAGAGAGAGTAGAGAGAGAGGGAGGGAGAGAGAGAGAGAGGTGGGGATAAATTAAAAGGAACAGAATAAGGACAAATATTCAAGAACCATTGATAAAGTTAAGAATAGTAAAGTGTCACAACTAGGAAAGTGTGTTTGGCATTAGAGTATGTCATTAACTCATTACTAATCTAAATCTAACTATTATTACCAATGAGTATACTGTAGGTATAATTATCATTATATGTACTCTTAATTATTAATTTATTATTATTACCATTATGCCGGCTGTGATGAAGAGCTGGTTCAGTGAGACTAGCCTTCCTCTTAAAGTCTTTGGTGCCAGCTCAGCATTATATACAGGAACAATCATACTCAATATACTACATGCATACATAAGGGGAAAAAGGTTTTTTAAATACATTAATATTACATGTACACATGTAATGTGAGTACTTAGCCTACGCCAATCCCAGCAACCATTCGACCAACCAATACTTTCCTGGAGAGACAGGGAAGAGAAAATAAACAAAAATAAAAGAGGCATCCATGTAAAATAAGGGAAAAGGTCTAATTTTACATGTACATGTATAATACATCTAATCAATACAATTTCAAATTTCACTTTCTAAAAACTACTAAATTCAAGCAGAATTAATGATATTCATAGTCCAAAATTCTAATTATATCCCAAAACTTGAGTTTTTTCATTAAATTCATGACTGGCAGGAGTCATATTGATTGGTATAAATTTGTTTAGTTAGGGGGGACTAAAACTACTAAATACAATAAAAACCAATGCTACAAAGTACCCTTGAAAACTAAGATTCCAATTAAAAATACATGTAATCATAATCAAAACTATAAAATTACACACAGTGGGTGTGGCTGCTAGCACTAAAAACCCGAGTAAAAACCTGAGTAAAAAGCAGAGGAAAATGACCCCAAATATAACCTAAAACACAACAATACTAGCTGCTACTATTATTGCTTACTGGTATTGTTGTTGCAGAACGAGACCAACCAGTCCAACGAACTTATTTCCGTATCTGAATCTTGTTCGTACTTCGTAGTCTAGTCTTGATAGCAATTCCAGTCATTTGACGAATTTTTAATGATTTCATAGAGCGAAATGAATATCATTAAAAAACGTGCAGCCTGGCTGTACTGTACTGTCACATTTTTACGACCTGGGCCGGGGCGTAGCCCCGGCCAGGTCGTCCTATAATTGATTTCACCATAGATACAGTATACAGGGATTGGAAACACCCGGATGATTAATGGTTGATGCGCGTTACGGGTTAATAATTTTATTCAAAATGGCCGCCCTATAGATGTTAAAATTACAAACCCTATTTATTTCATATATCTTGACGCTGCAGTATCACTGACACTTGATAACTATTCTACAATGTAAAAACTAATAGTTGGAATCAAATAAAAGTTGCATGCATAGCAAGTTTATCAAAAATAATCAATAAACGGCAGTATTCTTCACTTGCAGAAACAGCCTTCCAAATATCCACAGGACAAAAATAGTCACTTCATTGTAGCTCATTACATTGGAGAGATTCCTAGGGAACAATACTAATGTCACAGATTTTCGTTATTAGTCATAGTGAAGTTGCCAGAGGGAGAAATTCCACCATAGGTCCAACTATTCTTGATGTCCTCAATAAAACACGGCTTAAGAGAAAATTAAGATTAAAAACACTCAGTACATTGGATAATAGTCACATCAATCTAGACATCTCATCATAACAGCTGTTGTGTCATCAATGTAGAAGCTAGAGGGAGAAAAGATATCAAATCATACGAGAATGGATATATTGCAAAGAGTACCAGTTTATAGAATACCTTCGAAAGAGAGCTTTATGCAGCCAAAGTTTTCCTAGAACGGGGACTACTCAAATCTTAAAAAGTCATTAGACAGATGACTTTCTCGAGACTTTTCTGAAGAATATCCCTGGATATCTCTTTTTAACCCGTAACACGCCTAGGTTTTTTTGACAATTTTTGTTGTCTCATTGAAATGTTAAGGAAAAGATCACATGATACCGGGCCGTTTCCAATCCCTGTTGTATCATAGATATTAAAATGACAGGGATTGGAAACGGAAGCGTGGGCGTAGCCCAACCTCCATTCATTTGTAATTGCTGCTAGGCTGACAGAGGCTCGTTGAAATTTTTTGTCACAATTTACCCTTGATTTTTTTTCTCTTAGAAACAATATCTCGCGAACAAGTGTTCCTATCCAAGTGGAATTAATGCATCAACTAGAAGCCTAATGTTTCCTCTTAATAATTCTGTTTTCTATTGTATAGATAATTTTACTATGTTCATGTTATGGCTCTTTTAAAACCATAAAATGTATTTTTTGTCATTATAATCCCTTTTTTGAAAACAAGCTAGAGTAAGATACAAGATCTTTATAATCATATGAAAGAGCTTTCATTTGCATATGGAATGATACTAGTTAGAGTTAGAATCCATGAAGCATGAGTTTGTTACAACAGAAAAAGGGCGAAAAATGAAAAAAATTTGTTGTACCTATAACTCGTTGCAAAATAGCGTTGTAGAACTAGTAAAAACCTTGCTGCAGGTAGTCCTAAACTTTCTATATGGAACGGTAGGTATATCATAAGTAAGCGTCCTCTTGGATTTCCATAAATATCCTTCGAAGTCCTTGCAGCACAGCCTCACTAATGGAGGAGATGGGAAATCAACCAGGTATTGGGCCGGTAACCAATAGCAACATCAACTAGCCTACGCTCCCGTTTCCAATCCCTTTCATTTAAGGCGGATTTACAATATGACATTAGGCCAGCGTACCGTCAATTTTTAATCAAAAACGTGGGCGATTTGACCTTTTGACGCATGCTTTCCGCTGGAATAGAACCAGATTCTATTCCAGCGTCAACGTAACGTCAGGACTAGCGTAATATTGTAAATCCGCCTTTACTCTATTACCTATGGACTAGGTATGACACGCGGGTTGACCTTTGATTAATAATTGCAAAGTTCAATTGCATTCCATTGGTATCACGTGATGCAAAGTGGCCACTAGTACCTCTTCTAGCAGTAATTTAAAGCATCAGAAAAGACCCAATGAGAATTTTATTGCTTCACTACAAACTATGATGATTGCAGTTATTTTTAAAATCTTAAACTAATGAAGATCTATTTATCTGATGAAGTAAAGAACAGGATCAAGTTTAAGATGCACTATCTCTTTCTCCTTCTTATATTCATGTCTATAAGCAAAGAAGAAATATTCTCCCATGCACTAGTGATTCTCACAACTGTCAAGGATTGTCATAAATCATTATAGTTTCTGCAGTACAAGCCTGTTTTGTGATACAGTCATCAGAAAGCTGCCATTTTGCATCACGTGATACCAATGGAATGCAATGGACCTTTTGCACTTAAGCGATTCTAATTAACGCGCACCCGAAATGGTGGTAAAATGGCGGATTTTTGGAGGAAAGACAGGCCGAACAATCTTCTCTTTTATCCAGCCATTCTAGCTGTAAGAGCCACTTTGAGCTGTCCTTTTGTTTCAGTATACTCTATTTATCTCTTCTGTAAGCTCTTTGGTTGCTGTTTTGGCTTTTATAGCATTTTATCATAGGAATATTCTCATCCATTGGCAATTCCCGTTTTTCTAAATTTTGC
>NW_003547161.1:10722-11738 GCF_000090795.2 Amphimedon queenslandica | reverse complement strand
GACTCGTTCATGGCTCTACACCATTTGTATCCTCTCCCAACAGTTTTACTTATTATTTAAATTATAAAAAAAACATTATGGGTGTTGTTGCTAGAACTATTATTGTTGTTATCACTAGGTCACTATATTGCATTTGTATAGACGACTATTAATGTATTTACTCATACTTTATGATACTAACAGTATATACACAATAATTAGAAACTATCTTGACGATAACAAAGATAATTATTGTAATTAACATCAATTTTATCATAAATAAAATATTAAAATCATGTAACGATGGAAGTGTTTTACTTCATACTAGACGTCACTATTAAGAGCTAGTTACATGATGCTGAGCTATTCCAGCACACTTATGTTCCTTGGAATCCTTCTTACATGTGATTAAAGACTAATCCTATAGTTTTAAGAAGTGAAAAGATGGTCATAATCATCCACACTCCAGCTGCAACATGACAACTGAGTGAGTTATTCCATCGTACCTGGTTCTGATGGACTGAGACTAAGTCTGATGATAGACACTAGTCATAGGACTCAGCTGAATACACTTCTGTCTTCATGGCAATGGAGGGGCAAGCGCCCTGGCTCCTGAAAGCAAAATTTAGAAAAACGGGAATTGCCAATGGATGAGAATATTCCTATGATAAAATGCTATAAAAGCCAAAACAGCAACCAAAGAGCTTACAGAAGAGATAAATAGAGTATACTGAAACAAAAGGACAGCTCAAAGTGGCTCTTACAGCTAGAATGGCTGGATAAAAGAGAAGATTGTTCGGCCTGTCTTTCCTCCAAAAATCCGCCATTTTACCACCATTTCGGGTGCGCGTTAATTAGAATCGCTTAAGTGCAAAAGGTCCATTGAACCATAGATACTATATACCTAGTCTCGTGTAGCCAGGCCACACCCTCCGTGCCTACGGGTGGGTCTGGCAAATTGACCATACTCCGCTCGTTCTGGTTCACCCAAAAATGGGTGAAGTGG
The DNA here is from genome assembly GCF_000090795.2 of Amphimedon queenslandica. Lineage (NCBI taxonomy): Eukaryota > Metazoa > Porifera > Demospongiae > Haplosclerida > Niphatidae > Amphimedon > Amphimedon queenslandica. The sequence goes on along the minus strand of NW_003547161.1, from coordinate 10,753 downwards.
ATGCATCCAAGTGAATGCTTGCTACTTTCTG
>NW_003547161.1:4000-10153 GCF_000090795.2 Amphimedon queenslandica | reverse complement strand
AGAAGATGCATAATTTGTCACAGCTGTTCCTCTAGCTTTTTGTCACTTAAGAAGAAGGTAGTAGAAGAGAAGAGTCAAGAGTTACTGTATCAATTCACCCGTTTCTGGGTGAAGTAGAGCAAAAAAATTGGTTCACCCATTTTTGGGTGAACCAGAACGAGCGGAGTATGGTCAATTTGCCAGACCCACCCGTAGGCACGGAGGGTGTGGTCTGGCTACGCGAGACTACTATATACCCCTGGATACGAAACTCCTCTATGCACACATATAAAATCCCATAAGGAAACGTCATAAACGTCACATCCGGCTGTCCTCACCCTTGTTTCGCTGCATTCATGGCTGCCAGGGTAAGTAAAACAATCACAGTAGCCTATTCGTTTGTTAAAGTAGCTGAATGATCCCTCAGAGGACTTTGCAAAGCCTTTATATATTGAAATAATGCTCATAAACGATAGTTTGAGTGCATATTATAGCCTACAATGTAGGCTATAATATGCTAACAATGGATGTCATAGCCTACTTGTTGTGTACATTTCACTCAAGCCACTTTTTTAGCTTAACTCTGTTGAATTAGGCCAACATTTTTTATTGTACTGATAGGTTATTGTTTACTAGTTGTAGTGGGGCTATTATTTAGAGTTTGTGTTAAGTAAAAGAGCTGTTATTTCCTAAATCTTGGTTTTTCAAGCCCCACCTTTCTAGCCAATTTTTCTTTGTAATACTTGACTTAATTGGAACTTTTTCTATATGGTTTTGTAGCTTGAGAATAGGTAGTTGTAGTGGGCCTATTCTCAAAAGGAGTGTATTTTTAGTTTTGGTGCAATTGTGTAGTCAAATTCATCATTTTTAGGTGACAAGAGATAGGAAAGTCATGCATTGGTAGACTGCATATACTAAAAGAAAAGGAAAGTTTCAGCAATTATAATGCATGATAAATGTCAAGTTTTATTGTATTATTGTACATAAAATCACACTTTTATTAGCAATAATTGGGGCGAGCAAAAGCGAGCCCCACTTAAGCGAGACTCTTCTGTACGTATGTATGTATGTATGTATGTAGTCTCGCCAGCCAGACTCTAATTTACCGAATAAGAGTCTGGTGCCATGCCTAATATCAACTCATGTTTTCAATGTTTTGATTTGCGTGGGCAAGGAATGTTAATCTCTATAAACACGCCCACGCACCACAATATTCTGGATTTATTATTTTTTAATACTGATTTTATACTTGCTTGTTTACTTATTTTATACTTCATACTTGCTTCCTGACATCAAGAAAAATAAAGCAGTAAAGTACTTCTCATTTTTGGCTTTTTTAGGCAGTACCGAAGTTGGAGCAATCATGGCGGCTGAATTCATCTCGGATCCAAGCACATTATTTCTCGAAGTATTTCTTTACTTGCCTAATTGTCTAACCATCAGAGCAGATAAAAGCAATCCAGTCGGCAGTTGTAGTCATAGAAAGAAAGTATAATATCTCAGTTAGTTCCATTCTTGATAATAGACTTGCCGTGCGTGGGCGGATTCTAATGTAACCATGGTAACAGTGATCTGATTAGGTCGACCAAATTCCGCCAGACAAGCACGAGTTGATGTTAGGCATGAAACCAGACTCTATTCTAAAAATTGAGTCTGGCCCCGAGAGACTAGTATGTATGTACGTACGTCTTCAGTCACGCCTATTCTGGTCACACCCATGTGTGCACAACTCTCTATTTAAAAATCAATGATCTAATGCGGTAGCATTCTAATGAAATATTTTCATTGATGTGGGTGTGATTGCAATGAAATTAAAATGGCACCTACCTTAGCCAATCTTACTTGCAGCAACATAGGACTGATCTCTTGTCAAGACACTTCATCAGCAGAGAAAATTCAAGAAAACACACATAAATCTTCAAGTTTTTATTAATTATGGTTGAATGACAGAATTTAAAAGCACTTCAAATGGCTCATCAGAGAAAAGAGAGTCTAAAAGTACTGTGCTTGAAAATATCATAGTAAAAATTAAATTATACTTATTAAAGTTACAACTCAGATTCTTCACTGCTAATAAAGCTAGAAAAGCAAGCTATAAAATTCCCTTGCATGCAAGTCACAAGTTCTGAGCTGCTCTGCATGTGTATCATTCAATTTACAATTTGACAACAACATTAGCCTTTGTGACATCTAAACATTGTATATTGCCATGCTAGCTTGTGCTCGCCCCTTCAATGTTCTACATTCGCCTAGTTACATCAAAGGTCAACCGTGTCATACCTCCTCTAGCTCTAGCTGCTGTGGAACTATACGCGTCGACTCCGTTTACGTCTGTGTACTTTCCGTATCACTCGTTCCGCATTCTTCGTAGCGTTCCGCACGTTCCGCATTTTAGCATAGATTGTATTACTAAGTAACAGGGATTGGAAACTGATGACGTCACACGGACAGACTCTGTAATGGTGGAAAAGCAATGGAAAGACTACACAAGCTCTTCTCCTAGTCTCCAACTGTATTAATTTGAATTTTATTTACTATCGATGATGAACAGATAGGTCTTGAGAGTTCATGACTGTTCTTTGTGACGGTTAAGCATAGTTTTGTTGACAGAATCTTCGCCGCCTCTCGCGGCCCATGTTATCATTGAAATTGCCTTTGTGATGGCACAAATTAACGAATACAGCTATTATTTTTCCAAAGTGCCGTCTATGGCTTATATAATAGGCTAAAGGCATGTGAAAAACCCTGATCTTTGTTACAGTTTTTGTCCTTTATCCTAATTTTACTTACTTTTTGTGATATAGGTTGAACAGATACGCCTCTAAAAACAGACATTTTGGGATCTTATGATCTGTATGAAGCACTAGTGATAATAAAAGTGTTTTAGTGGCATGTAGCTTTACTTGATGCATGTTTTTTATATTGACACTCTCTCAGTTTTAGTTACCCTTAGCAAGTTATAGGTTGAATAGATTTCACACCTATTACGCATGGTAAAAAAGCATGCTTTTTCTCATTTTTCTTCAAAATAAAGTGCTGTATTACAGTTTTAACAGTTTCTGATAAGTAATCAAACCTTCAGCAACAATATAAGCTATATAACTGCCCTGGATCTGGCTTCAAGCTACACTTAATCTAGCAGTCCTCTCAGTCATATTGCTCTAGTCTCAACGAGCCGGGGAAGGGGCAGAGTCTTACAAGGTTCGTCCGCACCTGCTTTCATTAATTTGAATGAGATCACGTGATCTGTTTCCTATCCCTGTTACTTAGTAATACAATCTATGGCTATAGCGAGCTAGCTAGACTATCTATGGGTGGGGTTAGTATGCACGTACATGTGTACATGTTCATGTAATATACAAGCTAAAGCTATATGATACATGTAGGTACACATGTACATGTACATGTAGTTGTTACTTACAACATTTGTGTATACTTAAGCCATGTTTGTCTATCTGACACTGTGCTTTTGATATTTTAGCTGAACAAGTGAATTGTACACAGTCAGTGTACATGTATATACATGTACATGTGTTACGCAAACAGTGACAGTGTGTTTTCAATATGCATGGTAATGACATTAAGTTTGTTTAAACTATTATACGTGTGCATATACAGCTACATGTAAATAATGTAACGTACTGTACATGTACATGTACTTGACCCAATGTCTATTGTAGCAGATTAAAAGCATGACATGTTTCTCAATTCCACTAGTTTTCCTTACCACCAGCACATGGTATGATTCACTTTGTTAGGTAACAATATCAGTCCATCTGCCAGAACCTCTTGCCAAATACTAGAAACTATGGAAGTGCCAATGTAGTCACTACGCTGTATTAGTAATTTAGTAGTGTAAACTGTGAACCAATTACTACTTAATGTACGAACATGTACATGTACATGTACATGTATATTTTTCTTGTAGCGGGAGCAGTGATGAAGAGTCTGATGAGGGTTCCAGCAGTCGGATCAAGGAAATTCAAAAACGAAAAACTCGCGAGTTTTTTGAAGCCGAATTTAGAAAAAGAAGGAGAGAGGTATGTTAAGAAAGACGACTAACCTTTCATTTATTTACTTTGTATAGACGACCAGTCCTGAAGTAGAAGAACTACCTAGTAATTTTGATGAAATTTAATGTCTTTAGATGTGTCCATGTTATGTGACTTTGTTTTCCACAGGTCCTGATAGTAATATTAGAGATCCTAGTCTAACCAAGAGAGTGTCTAAATTGACGATTAAAGTAAGTGGAAAAATAAAGAGGAGTTACAGCACCGCTCAGCTATAACTTGACTTTTACACTCCAGCACTACCTGGGTAGGCAAGCTGCACTGTTGTGTACACTATAAATAAAGTTATAGCTGAGCAGTACTGTATGTGCATGTACATGTAAGGATAGTTACCGTATAGAAAGAAATTTTGGAGGTAGTCAAATTTGGCAAATTTTGATAGCCATTTGCCAAAAAGCCGCCATTTTGAGCCATTATACGCATGCTCAATGGCACGTGACCACAAATTTGCCAATTTAAAACCCGCCAATCACCAAAATTTAGCAATTCACCAAATTTAACTTCCTCCAAAATTTCCTGCTATACAGTATGCTATAGGAAGGAAGAAATTTATTATCTATTACTATGTTTACACTGGCTTCTTTAACTAATCGAGCCAGCCCTGTTTAAAGTGGGCCAGCACAGTTTCATTTGATAGTGTAAACAGTAACCAAACTGAGCTGAAGTGAGCTGGGCCAAACTAGGCCAGCATGGTTAGTACAGCAGGGCCAGCTCAGCCTGGTTCAGCACGGTTTGGCCCACTTCTGTAGTGTAAACATAGTATACTATATCCCAGTTGAGTTTGGGACAAGAAAAACTGGAATAACTTTTTATAGGAAAGTGAGATAAGGATGAAACTTTCACAGGTTCTTAGTCGCCTAAGTCCATCAAAATCTGTGAAACCTTGGGTCTCTCAACCCTTGGGAACCCTGAAAACCGGGTTCTCCCTATAAACCCAATGGCATACCAAAGCTAACCGCAATGACGTTTCATGATGTCATAGTTTACATAAGCACATGTGGTCGAGCGCCCAAACTGATAATTCTTCTTTTAAAAAGCTAATAGAGCAAGATTTTCTGATAATGATGGCCTTTATGAAAACTAGTTGACTCCAGCAGCTATTGTACTGCTTATCAGCAGCAGCAAGACTGTTTTAAGAGTGAAACAACACAGCCGCCATTTCTCTATGAATATCATTATTTACGTCACTTTGTGACGTAGCTACATTTTTCAAATTCCACGCAGCTGCTTCCACTTCCGGCCCAAATTGAACTGGGATATAGTATAGTAATACAATCTATGATTTTAGTAACGACTCATATGCGATCCAACAAAGAAAATGGCGAGTGATGTGAGTTGTAATCTTCTTTATTGAGTGTCTAGAGTGTAGTAGGACAAATACTCGCCTGATTACGGTTCAATAATAGGTTAATGCATCATATGAATCGAGAATTTTACTTAATTTTATCAAGTGCGTTGAATTATTAACCAAAAAATGACAATTTTTCAACAATTAACCACCTTGGGCAAAATTTCTAGCCAGTGCTCAAAGATATTCAAGGAACACAACATTAGGAGGTTAGTTTATGACTATGTACGTGCACGAATCCTATTATTTTGAATATATAATAGACAATGAAGGAGAATTTGTTTTTTTATTGGCCATAAATGGGGCCCAACCTGTGGCCACTCTACTACTTAACATAAAGAACTTATTATAGAAACTTCTTTATCAATCTGTTACACTAGTATAGTAGTGTGCGCAAATCACTTTACTTTTTTAATAGACCACTTCAAACAGCAGAAAAGGGGCTTGAAATGTCACCAATATTGAAGGTTTCAGCTAATGCCTCAAAGTCATGTCTCCTTCGTTTTCACAACAGAACTAAAGCGGTCACATCTTCTGACTACTCAATCAATGGCTCTACTATCTCATGCAAGCAGCACTGTAAGGACCTGGGTGTGCTATTCTCATCAGACCTCTCATGGTCAGACCACTACAACTCAATATCAGCAAAGGCTTACCAAACACTAGGTCTACTACGGCGGTCTTTCTCTCCATCAGTCTCAGTTGGTGTCAAGAAAAGTCTCTATCTTTCTCTTGTGAGATCAAGAATGACTTATT
>NW_003547161.1:0-3990 GCF_000090795.2 Amphimedon queenslandica | reverse complement strand
CAACTACATCTGTTTCATTAAATCCTCAACTAGAGCAGGCTACACAATGAAGCTAAAACACCGAATTTCCAAAGTGTCTGTCTCTAATCACTCTTATTTCAGGAGAATTTGTCGCCTGTGGAATGCCCTACCTATCATTGACATAAGCCTATCCCTACCAACAATTAAACATCATTTAAAGGATTACTTTTGGAACCACTTTGTCGATAATTTTAACCCCAATGTACCATGCACATTTCACTTTTTATGCCCCTGCTCCAAGTGCTCTCAAATCCATCGTACTCCCAACTTCTTACCTCTTCACCCTCCCTAATCTATCAGTCTGTTCATTCTTATTTTACTTTTTACTCTCCTAAATTCATTTAATTTAATCTTTTTATTTTTAATATTCTGGGCACCAGTAGAGCGTACTGGTGTACCTTCAGCACGAACTCAAACTTAGTACACCATCCACATTTTGTTACTATTTCAGTCTATTATTTTGCTGTAAAATCTAATAATAATAATAATAATAATAATAATAATAATATAGGTTCCAGCAGAAAAAGTATTATTGAAGGACTGGGTGTTATCTATCGATAATAATTCAATTATATTTTTATCCCTTATATTTTGATGTTAAATATCCGTCATTTACTCAGTACCCCGGACTGTATCACTCTTCAAAATATTTGGTGAACTGAGAAGAGGCTATAATTTCTGCTGGCTCATAACCACAGAACTTGTACAATCATTTCCAATTATTTGCTGTATTATTGTGAATCTTAATATAAAAATGGTCACAACTTAGTGGCAATAGTTGTACTTGTATTGTTTACCAATACCATGCATGCATCTAGCTGGCTCTGCCATAATTATTACATCACTTCCTGTTGGACCGCATGGAGCATCCGGTATAGGGCAGTTTCATATCTAGGGTTGAGCCTATTATTCTCATAAATTTTCTCATTATTCTTTCTGGAAATTCTTAATAATTTCCCCCATTATTCTTTTCATTTTATCCTATTATTCTCAATTTATTCTCAATAATTTTCTCAAACAATCAATTTTCACCTAAAAATTGCATTCCAGCAATGTTTTAAAAATAGGGTCTTCCAAAAAACACTAGCCAAAAATTTTTAAATTTTCTTCTGCAATTACTATTGACCTCAACTCCACCCATTATTCCACTATTATTCCTATTTCCATCCAATTATTCCAGCATTATTCTTCATATGAGGAAGCCCCTATTATTCCTAAAATTATGCTGGAATAATAGGCTCATCCCTATTCATATCCATGTGTATTAAAGTACCGTATTTTACCGTATAAACGCCTGGTCCAAATAAACGCCTGTCATTAATATATTCTAGCTATAGATACGCATATTTTTACCAAAAATAATACCCCTCTGTTTAGATAGCTCTAAAGTGCTTAAAAGTTAGAGCCTGGTCTAACTTTCCTGGAGTTGGGGGTTCGATTCCCGCTCAGGGCCACTTTTTAATTTTTTTCAACGAATTTTTTTTGCTGCTAAGAAATAAACGCCCGGGCGTTTAATCGGTAAAATACGGTATCTATGTTTCTCGCATGACCTAATCACATTCATGGATGATATCATATGAGAATTTTTGACATAGTGTGTTGCTATAGCTCTTCTTCAGAAAGCAAGCCTTGATTGCATAGTTGAGACATGATGCTTTTGCTGTTATTTATAATGTGGCTTAGAGAAGCGAGAGCTAACTTGATAGCGCGGGCAGCTCTTCCTCGTAGACCATTGCAAGAGACAACCAGAGGAGCACGTCGAGCTGCAGCCATCATCGCTGGAGATATAGTCTGGTATAAGAATGATGAAGACGATCATTGCAAGCTTTTGGTGGAGCCTGACCAAGAAGTGGGAACAAGTTACTTTTACAAAAAAGGAGAAATGGTTAGTGGAATTAAATTTTACTGAGGTAGTTATACGGTATTATTTTAGGTTGTGGCGATTCATTGCAAAGTACCCAAAAACTGTGTTGTGTGACTCAGTGCCATTTATACCATGTACTTACACTTATTTGTATGAATACCATATTGTATAAGTTTTTTCTCTGCATCAGTGTATTGTTGATTTTGTTCGTCATTTGTTGTCTGGTCAATAATGTATCATCTCAGCCTGAACAGCATAGATCAGTACTTGATTGGTCTGAACTGCACCATGCAGTTCAGGCTTGAACTCCAAGAGCAAACATAGATCTATGTATGTCTTGTGATGTTGAAAAGACTAGGTTTTTAGCTTATAGTCTATCTACATATGCTATGTACTTATCTCTGCAGTAATACCACTCGCATAGAGCAAACAGATGTATCTAGAGTTATCCTTGCTATTACCGTTAGATCTATCAGTCTTGCCCACATCATTGATAGTTCTATTAATGCCGTGTTACATTGTACAACCTGCTGCATGTATAAATTTTTAAAAATAATAGCAAAATAATAAAATCTGTCTGCATCATAAAAATCTAACAATGCTATTAGTACACAAAATGATACAAAGGTTGCTTCATCCATTATTTGTCAAATTTAGCTGAAAGACTAGACTCAAGAACATCTGTATCTTTTATCAGTGACTCATTTTCACTATAAAAAGAAAGAACAGTATGTGTACATGATTAGAGTATTGAGATTGAGAAAGAGAAAGGGAGGGAGGAGGTAGAGAAAGAAAGAGGGGAGGGGAGAGACAGAGAGAAGGGAGGAAGTCAGGGAGGAGGAAGAGAAAAAGAGGGTATATGATTAAAGACTCACTCATCTTCAGCCTCATCACTCGTATCATCTTTGTTCTCATTCTTTATACCAACAATGGCTACAGTGTCCTCTTCTTGTGCAGTCCTTACCCTACAAGCATTAGACCATGGACAACAACACCTATCAGAGAATAAAGGTTAAGTATTGTTTTTCATTTAGATGCTAGATCCTTTATAATGGGGTATTGGGGTCTTTATAAATTTCAATATACATTCATGCACATTTTAAATACATTGCCCCAAATGCAATTCATGCAGCTATTTGTATATACCAAAGAGTGTTGTAGAAACTGTTTTGTAAGTCAAATGAGCTATATGATAGGTAAGATGACAAGAAGGAGTAGATCTACTGAACAGTATAGGAAAAAGCCTGAAATATAATTATTTAGTCTCCTTTTTCTTGTTTCTAAAGTTCAGTATGAAAAGGCATGGCAGGTGCATTTTTTTGAATCATGCTTTCACCTTTGCACCCTTTCACTGCTCCCTACTACTGTTCATACTTCCACATATTCCAGTATACATTACAGCCACTCTATGTATACTGTGATATCAGTTTACATTCTGTGTAGCGTGGTCAGTCTGGAGTTAAATCAAATCAATACACCTACTTAATAGTGACACAACAGAGTATATGCATAAATAACACATTTCTGCTTGTCTATCATGCAAGTTTAAGGAAAATCAGTAAATCACAGTACATGTACTTGTACCTCAGATAGTAGAATATGTTAATCCTCTGTAGCCATGGTCTCAGAAACAATTCATCAATTCTCTCTAAACTCTCTCCTTTTGTTTCAGGAAGTGTTAGCAACACAAATAAAAATGAAGCAAAGAGAAACCCTGCCAGTATGTAGAATGTACCGGTCGTCTTTAGTACAAAACTAAGAAGTAACGGGGTTACCATAGCAACCACAAAGTTCCCAATCCAGTTACCAGAGGTAGTGACTGAAACAGCAACACTTGAAGAGAGAGAGGGAGAGAGAGAGGGAGAGAGAGAGGGAGAGAAAGAGAGAGAGAGAGAGAAAGAGAGAGAGAGAGCAGTATCAGCTAACCTCTAACAGAGAGAGGAAATATTTCACTAGTCACCACCCAAACAACTGGTCTATAAAGAGAAGTATCAATAAACATCATGTGCAGGAACAAAAAACTTTATCACTGGTGTCAGCAATTGCCCAGGATTGTGTAAGTTTGTATAGCTCATCAGCTATACAAACAACTGTCATGCATGATG
>NW_003547160.1:23995-26688 GCF_000090795.2 Amphimedon queenslandica | reverse complement strand
TCAGCTGCAGTGAGCGTAATGGAAGATAGTCAACTCTCCGAAACTCAATAATACTGACACTTTGTTCATTATGTCTTGAAAATATTGACTTCATGATATTGCAAAAATTTACTTAAAATGAGGCATTTTGCAGAAAAAAAATTTTTTCTGCAAAAATAAGTGAAAAATAACCAATTTTGCAGCAACTAAAATGGAATTGGAAATTCCACAATGAAATTGGAAGAGGTTTAAAATTTTTGTGCATGCAATGTCTGAGAAAGAGAAGCACAAGAACTACAGCCTTTCTTTCAAACTGAAAGCTGTTGAAATAGCTCAAAGGCACAGTAAAGAATCTGCTGCTAGACAGTGTAACGTGAACCCAAGAAGAATAAGAGAATGGTGTTCTCAAAAGGATAAGTTAACTGAAATGAAGGAAAAAGGAAAATCAAAAAGAAAGCGGCAAGAGGTGCTGGTAAACGACCAAACGATGAAGAAATGGAAGATCAGTTATTTCAGTGGATATCTGACATGAGAGAAGAGAATCTTCGAGTGTCACGCAGATTGATAAAGCAAAAGGCTAAAGCTCCAGGAAAGGATGATTTTAAAGCTAGTACTGGATGGCTGACACTGTTCATGAAGCGCAAGAGCCTTTCACTTAGAAGAAAAACAACTGTCAGTCAATCTACTCCTGTTGATGTCATACCGAAGCTGGTAAGCTACATTATACATCTTTGAAAAATTGAAATGCATCGCAATTTCAGTTCTTCCAATATTTTTGCCATGGATGAAACGGCATGTTGGTTTGACATGCCTAATGACACCACAATTCACCATACTGGTGCTCGTTCTGTTTCTCTTAAAACAACAGGACACGAGAAAGATCATTTTAGTGTCATTCTCACTGCACGAGCAGATGGTACCAAATTAAAACCGTTTGTGGTTTTTAAAGGAAAAGGAACTAGACTTATCAAAGAACTCGAGAAAATACCAGGAATAGTTGTACGCTTTAGCTCAAATGGATGGATGAACGATAGTCTAACAATTGAGTATCTACGATCCATCATTGGCTCTTTATCATTTTCCAAATGCCTACTAGTTTGGGATGCCTACAAATGCCACACCAGCACATCCACTCAATCAGAAGCATCTCAAGTAAAGTTGCATACTGCTATTATTCCAGGTGGCTGTACTAAATTTATTCAGGCAGCTGATGTGTCTTGGAATGCTTCTTTCAAAAGCACCTTAAGGTCTCATTATGATACCTGGCTTTCTGAGCCATCTCTTCATGAGTTCACAAAAGGTGGAAATATGAAAGCTCCTTCACGTTCGCTTTTATGCAAATGGGTAAAAAGTTCATGGGATGCAGTGTCACAGGCAACAATCACCAAATCATTTCTCATCCGTGCCATCACTACCTCTATTGATGGCAGTGATGATGACGAGATCCACTGTTTTAAAAGTGGCCAGCCATGTGCTGACGGACAATCTCTGCTACAAGCTGAAACAACTCAATTATTGTCAGAACCTCCATCTAGTAATACTGACCCTTTTGCTAGTGACATTGACAGTGATGAAGATGAGGAGAATGAAATATGCATTGAGGAAGATGACAAAGAAGGTGGTGAAGAAAATGAAGATAATGCCGAAGCTGACGACAGTGATTTAAGTGATGTGATGTACAATAAGGATTAACAAATTTATTATCATTAATCAATAATAATTGAAAATTAAAATCAATAATAGTTACATTAATTACAGTAAAAGACTATAACAATGTATTTAGCTTCTTTAATTTTCTAATAGATCCTGAAAAACTGTATACACATGGTACTTCAAGTCCTTTTCCTAGCTTCCTTTTCCCGGTAATTCTACACGTAATTTCTCCACCATGCTGTATGAAGTGATAACAAACACGAGACATTTCTCGAGGTAAATGTCCTACAATTACGGCACCCAGCATGACAGCTACTGCATAATTGTCATGGTCATTGTCCTCCTCTATCTCTGTTGCCAATTCTTCTCCAATTTGAGGTGTCCAAATATGTTTGTACACATGATGTCCTCTAACAATGCTCTCCTTCTCATAGCATTCAGCCATTGCAGCTGCGTGTTAACGTTAAATAAATGCCTATCTTAAATAAACGCCGGGCAAGCAGGAGCTGGAAAGAAATAGACGCCCGGGCTTCTATTTAAGAAAATACAGTAAGCTAATGATTTGGAAATTCCTTTTTTAAGCCTATAAAGTTTCATTTCCAACATTAGGTGCTAGAGTTATTATTATTATTGTTACTACCTTTTTCCTTTCTTTCATTACTCCATTACTTATGTTGTTCTATAAATAAAATAAATTACCTATTATTTCCTGCCAGTTTGCATGTCCAGAAATGTGTGGACACGGATTAGTATACAGAACATTAATCTCCGTATACTAACAAATCATGCTTCACAGGAGACCAATGGGTTGCTAAGTTTAGGAGGCTTTATCTTTGTCAAAAAGAAAGATTGTCAATTTATTATTATTATTATTATTATTAATGAACTTCACAATACACATAGGCAAGACAACAGAGTAAGACACAAAAGATTAGATAGTACTGTAGGAGAAACTGTGATGAAACACAGAGTCCCAAGAATGAAACAAAACAAAACAGGAAGAAAAAGGAGCTACAAAATTAAGTTTAAAATAAAATAAAATAAAATAAAAATTATAAAAT
>NW_003547160.1:20324-23165 GCF_000090795.2 Amphimedon queenslandica | reverse complement strand
CATGAGAAAAGAAACTGGTCTTGTCATCAAGTAATTGGGCAATGAATGAAGATTTTGCCTGGGCAATGTCATGGTTTAAGTTATTACTAGAGATTGAGACTTTAGCCTCCATGAGAGGTGAAGGACGTGACCTGAATTTTCGTTGTAAAGTCCTGTGACAATTGATTTTGTGCCTTATACTCTGATCAAACCATTTGGGTGAGTTACCAAAACGACGAGTAGTAGTAGAAACAGGCACAAACTTATCAATAGCAGCATTAATGGCAGATTTAATAAGATCCCAAACTGCTGAGACATTGGAGGAATTAAGACAGACAGAGAAATCCCAGTCTAGGAGAAAGTCACACATGCTCTCATAGTCAGCTTTTGCAAAGTTGAGAAATTGAGTAGGAGAATAGGAGGTATTGGGAACAGACAAAGGAGATAGGAGAGAGAAGGTTATAGTAGAATGATCAGAGAGAGGAAAGATATTTTGATTAACACTTACATTTGATACACAGTCCCAAGAATTTGTTATCACTAGATCCAGGAGATTACCTTGCTTGTGAGTAGGGCAGTCGATGACTTGGGCAAGGTCATGCTTAAAAATTAGATCACATAGCTTCTGGGAGAGAGATGAGGAGGAGGTAAATAGGTCCCAGTCAATGTCTGGACAATTGAAATCCCCCACGACGACAACGGGGAGAGGAGAGGAGAACAGATTTTGTAAGTAATTTATGAGAGAGAGACATACGGAATCACTTGGGGAAGGAGGGACATAGATACAACACAATATAATAGAGGGGGAGGAATCAAGTTCTATAGTGACAATGTCTGGATCGTTTTGAGTATGTATTAGCTTAACCGATAGATGGGAGGCAGTAGCTAGTAAGACACCACCACCCCGAAATGGGCGGTCTGAACGAAAAAGGGAGTATCCAGCAGGCAAAATTTCATGATTATATATGTGGTCATGAAGCCAGGTTTCTGTTACTGCCACAACATGGGGCTGAAAAGGGTAAACAGTGGATTGAAATAGAGTCATTTTGTTAACTAGGCTTCTGGCATTCAGATAGAAAACTTGTAGTCAGGAGGCATCACTAGTCCCACCAGACTGATGGGAACTGAGAGGAGAGGGATTGGAGGACTGTATTGAGGGGATACCTTGGGTAGAATTAGAAGACTGAACTGGAGACAAATCAGACAGAGACGGAGCTACATCACTAAGTGAGGGGAAAGGAACAAAGTCATTATCCCGAACCTCCCCATGAGAACGGCCTCTAATGAAGATTTTATTCCTCCGAATCTTAATCTGGTTCTTAGCAGTATTCTCCTCTGTAATGAGTCTATGTCGTTCTTTCAGAAGAATTGAGTTGATTTTTCTTTCATGAAGTGATAAATCTTTTTTGATAGAGATACCATGGTCAGATGCAGAGTTTGGACGAAATAAGATGGATTGCACTGTTTTCATATTATTAAATTTGACAAGGATTGGTCTGGGTTTAGAGTTTGAACTTTGGAACTTGCCAAGACGTATACAGTCACGAATTAATGACTGATCGTCAGAGCCAATAGCAGAGAGAACAGCATTATAGTCATTGTCCATTCTTGCATTGAAAGAGGTACCAGTTGGACACTCGCGAATGCCATGGAAAACCAGATTGAGTTTCTTATCATGTGATTTATTAGACAAGGTATTGGAATGGGGAGAGGCAGGTGAATGAGAGGGGATACTAGTGACATTAGTAGGATCACTAACAGAATCATTAATAGAGAGGGGATTTGCCATGTTACTTTTAAGACTGTCAACCTCAGATTTAAGATGAGCTATATCTCGAGTGACTTCCTCAAGTTTAGTTTTTAGATTGGTAATTTCTTGGTTTTGGCTGGCAATAATACATTGATGGCAAAAGAAAGGAGCAGAAGAAGCTCCAGCAGCTTCAAAAGCTGCTTTAGAGAGACCAGCACACTGCCGGTGAAGCCACATTTGGCATGGGCCATTACACTGAATAGAAGGGTGACCTTTTTTCTTACCAACTGGGTCAATGATTTCATCAGAGCAGTGAGGACATATTAAGTGGCCATTCACCTTGGATTGAGATGCAGTACTGCCTTTTGATGAGCCTGGAGTCATTGGTGAAGAGACCGTTGAAGGAAGGCCACGTGTCCTGTTGGATGCCATGAGTTTAGTCTAAGCTGTCTAACCGCTCTCTACACAGAGCAAAAAAGAGAAAACTGAAATATTATAATAGCTAACCAGGTATAATGGCTGGCTAAGTAAAGAATTAGCCAGCAGAACAACAATGAATGAGGGAAAATCCAACAGAAGGAGAGAGAGAGTAACCTTATGTATTTGCATACTTCTTTAGCTGTTCTTGATTATTATACCTCTGTCTCTGCCAAGTTTCATTCTGATTGCTAGAACTTTGAGTAGTGCATTTGCCAATTAAATGTGGGGTAGTTAAACGTCGCCATTTTGCCATTCCTCATGTATAAAATTGAAAATTTTAAACTTTTTGAATAGTTATAACTAAAATTCTACCCCATTTAGACAATTTGCATACTTATTTTGTGAATGATAAACATTTTTACAAAGCAATGGTACAAAAAAATAACAGAAAACTTAAAATTTGCCTTGTGCATTTTGTCATAGAAGATTATCATAATTTTGACATTGAATCACTGCCTTGCATGGCTTAGTGCAGGGTAAAGACATTTGCTCTCTTCCTAGACTCTCCCATGTCTTTATGAGCTCACTTAGCCACTGACAAACAGTCTGTTGTAACTAGAAGGCCAGATAGAGTAGCTTATCACTGAAGCCGTCAAGCAGACCATTCTAGTGAAATGCCACGCTTGCCGTCT
>NW_003547160.1:17723-20314 GCF_000090795.2 Amphimedon queenslandica | reverse complement strand
CCCCAGCATGACAGCTACTGCATAATTGTCATGGTCATTGTCCTCTTCTATGTCTGTTGCCAATTCTTCTCCAATTTGAGGTGTCCAGATATGTTTGTACACATGATGTCCTCTAACAATGCTCTCCTTCTCATAGCATTCAGCCATTGCAGCTGCGTGTTAACGTTAAATAAATTCCTATCTTAAATAAACGCCGGGCAAGCAGGAGCTGGAAAGAAATAGACGCCCGGGCTTCTATTTAAGAAAATACAGTAAACTAATGATTTGGAAATTCCTTTTTTAAGCCTATAAAGTTTCATTTCCAACATTAGGTGCTAGAGTTATTATTATTATTGTTACTACCTTTTTCCTTTCTTTCATTACTCTATTACTTATGTTGTTCTATAAATAAAATAAATTACCTATTATTTCCTGCCAGTTTGAAAGTTACAATTTAACTTTTCAAAAAAGAACAAAGATTCCATTAATGACATTTGGAGAAATTATGTCATATGTTAATTTTGACTATAAGAATGGAATTACAGATCATCAATCAAGACATGAAAACCATCAATTAGGAAGAAGTATCAATAAAAAACTACAGGGTTTTTATTTTATACATCATTTTAGGCTCTTGTAGGTTCAGTTTTCTTGAAGTGATTGTTCAAAATGAAAAAATTTCCAGAGGAAATGATGAGCATCCATAAAACAAACATGCATACGGTCACAGTAATGAGCATAGAAAGTCACACAAAAAGAAGCTTGCTAGCATTGAGATCACAATCCAAAAAAACACAGGTGATTACCATGATAAATTACTGGGAAACACTTTATGCTGGGTTTACCAGCAGCAGCTCATTCCATCCCAAATTATAAAAGGGGCAGGAAGGAGTGGCTCAAATATTTAGTTCAAAGTCATGCACCAAATGCTGATGTCAAAATGAGAAATGGAAGTCCCTTATCTGTTTCACAATGTGAGACAAGGCAAGCATAGTGACATTGAAAGTGCTCCATAAAACTACAAACCAGGAGTGGCTTAAAGATAACTTCATTGCACCCAAATGTTTCCCCAATAGTTTTACTGTCAGAAAGTTAGCAAATTGTAAGAACAAAAATTCTTCTCCCCATATGGAGCGGAACGCACAAGAAAAACCAGCAGCTGGTAAAATTCACAGGTTTAAGAGATGATGACTAGTAATGAATAATTATTTTCTTCTTTCATCGTTCGGGAAGAGTGTAAGCAGCAGCTACTTTCTGGCACAGGAAGAAATCTTACTCAAGAGCTTCTATTGCAACAATAATTCTTGAAACCAGATAAGAACTTGAAGTAGAATTTACATCATTCCTTTGCACTTTGGTAAAGGACCACAAATGTGAATTTATAAACAAGAAAAGACAAGGTACAAATATAAAACCAGGAGACAACACATGGCTTTGAAGTGCCATGTATACAAAGAAAGTACCACCTCATCATTGTAGCCAGGTGATACTAGTTGTACATATACACGTAGAGGTAAGTGCCGCATAAGTGGTTTTTTTCAAGAGAATTAATATTTTGCAAATCTACTAAATTCCAATTTTTGAACTTTAATTCCACAAATTCTACCATGTGTGCCATGCGGTGCCACACTAAATTGATTTTCATGGATTTAATTTTCATGAATCAGGAAGGATTCTGCGAAATTTGCAACTCTAAAAACCACTGATATAGCAACATATTTTATTGATAGGGTACATTGTATAATATGTTACAAACATGCCATGATAAGTAATGTACATTTAATTGATAATGTACAGTACTACATGTAGAAAAGTGCATGTACATATACAATGAACAATGTACATGTACAGTACTAAAGTACAGAGACTCATGCGCATGCTCAGCTCGCGCACGGTTTAGCTCATGCATGCTCATAGTAATAATCAAGATATAGAGGCTTCAATAGAGATGGTAGCAAGAAGCTCTTCTGTCTTCACTGTCTTAATTCAAAAAATGGCATTACCAAAAAGTTAGGCACCTACTCTTTGGTGTAATTTGAGGATGAGGGCACAGTAGTTGCAAAAAGGTGGATTCGTTCATCAGCTAAAAACAGTTATTTGTACTGCTGATAAAATGAAGTATCAATGTACAATACTTTATACAAATGAATCATCTGCTGTTGAACAGGAGAAGTACATGCAAGTATTGGTTTAGGAGACAACAGAAGTGAGTACTGGTTTTGAGATGATAGTGACTGCTGCTGAACGGGAGAAGCTACTGGTTTAAAAGATAGTGACTGTTGTTGAACTGTAATTGAAATACATGAGACTCACTGGGAATCTTGATTCAAAAGAATTAAGTTTTAAATGATTGATAATGCTGACAATAGTGACTCTGCAGAGCAAACCACAAGCTTTATCACTACTGAAAGGCTAAGGTTCCCAAGAAAAAGGACCAAAGAATATTCATTGTGTGATTAGAATTCGAGCGTCAGTGTCAAAAAGATGTGGATTTATATAGATATGGCAAAGAAGGGCTTGACAGCTTAAAAGTAAACTATAGGTATAACTATAAAAGCTAAACTATAGATTATAAGAATATATGACACACACACACATACACAGATGTTCAA
>NW_003547160.1:11864-17713 GCF_000090795.2 Amphimedon queenslandica | reverse complement strand
TTACCATCCCGTAAACTATCCGTCAACGGACTTTTACAGGCTTCGCCTGTATACTATACTGGGGCTTCGCCCCAGTATACTATCTTATAACAATAGAAATTAAGTATAGATACGACAATCAGTGGGGTTGAGGCAGCAGGATCGTGGTGGCTCAGTGGGGAAGGCGTGGGGCAGAATGTGGACGTGGTACTGGTTCGAATCCAGCTCAGGGCACGGCAAATTTGCTTTTCTTTTTTTTACTTTCAAAACTGAATTTAACTTTTTACCTTTTCTACTTAGCCTTCTCCCCTAGTTATGTTAGTCCCCTAGTTAGCTATTGTTTTTTAGGACTTAGCTATTGTTTTTAGGGTTTAGGGGTTAGGGTGGCGGTTTTTTTTTTTTTTAGAGCGTCCCTACTCAATTTAGGAGCCCCTTAGTTGGTTTAGGGTTTAGTTTTTTTTATTTCAGAGAGTCCCAAGGCTTTAAAAGTCCCTAGAGCAGTCCTGACAAAAACTAAGTTCCATTTTGCACCGCTGCGTAGGCTGTCCGTTACTCCGCCTGTCATGTCTAGGCTGTCCAAGGCTTACTCCACCCACAGTCCAACAAAGTCAGGACTTAGTCAGGCGGGGCCTGCCTAGTCAGGACTCAGGAGTAGTGTAAACAAGAGCTCTGACCTGCTTTGTCCCGGGCCGGATTTCAAGGGCAAGACGGTAGGCCAACCGGCAACAGGTCAGGTGTAAGCCGTAGTATTAGAGCATAATCCGCCAAACCCTACCGAGTGCTCTCTAATGGCTAGTCGAGCTACAGGTACAAGGCCTAGAACTTCTTCCTTTGCTCCTTTTATAAACGTCTGCAATAAAGAACTAAGTGAGTTCTTGTTTTTATTTGAGACTTACTGATATTTTGCGCAGGTATCAATGACTTCTATGATATTTATGAGACAATTGAACAACTTTCAGCTTCCTGGAAGCAGATTGCCATTTCCTTGCGTCTCAAAATAAACACAATTAACAAGATAGAAGCTGATTGTCGTGCACATACTATCACTTGTCTGCAGAAAGTTTTGGAGCATTGGCTAAAGAAGGATTATTACTACGAGCGTTATGGTGTTCCTTGTTGGAGGAGAGTGTGTGTAGCTGTTAAAGAAGGAGGTGATCCAGCATTAGCTGATGAAATAGCTCGTGAACATCCTCTACCAGCTACTACTGGAGGAGCCACTTCTCATCCTCTACCAGCTACTACTGGAGGAGCTACTCCTCATCCTCTACCAGCTACTACTGGAGGAGCTACTTCTCATCCTCTACCAGCTACTACTGGAGAAGCTACTCCTCATCCTCTACGAACTACTACCGAAGGAGCTACTCCTCATCCTCTACCAGCTACTACTGGAGGAGCTACTCTTCATCCTCTACCAGCTACTACTGGAGGAGGCTATTTTGTGGGTGGTCCTACTGATGGTATTCTGCATAATAAAGAAAAGTCACTTTCAGGAGGTAGATAACTTTACCACCAAATTTGGAATCATTGTTTTTATATTTAGGAGGTAACTCAAGTCATAATGAAAGTTTGCCAATTGCTAGAATAGATATCTCCCCTGTTGATGTTGTAATGTCACCTGCAGGAACTGAAAAATCAAATGATTCAACAAGTCAGTAAATTCCGTAAATCAGAAAATTTATGCGGTAGAAATTTTGTGTTTTAAAATTGTTCTGTGACTTTATATTTTTACTAAATAAGACTAGGTCATGTATTATTGAATGTGGCATGTAATTATACATATGATCTAATATTCTATGCATGATCCAATTTTTGTGAAGCTCTAATACAGTAAAATTAAAATCACAGTAAAAATTTTATAGACAGTATCACAGTAATGCTTTAACATAATAATTACAATCATGAGATCAAGTGATAATAGTACACATCATTACTGTATAAACTGACATTCCATGACATCAATAACAACCCTACAGGTCACCTTTTATGCCAAAGTTTACTTATTATAATACATTTTTTTATTTTGCAGTTTATGCTCACCATCCTGAAAAGAATCATCCCTTAACAAATAAGATATACGAACTGAAGGATGAGTTTGCTGATGCACTACAACTGACAATGGAATCCTTTGAGAATAAACCAGACTTTCTTCATAAAATCATCGAATATCTTAAAAGACGTGTCCATACTTTGCTGGGTCCTTCCAAAAGTGATTCGGCTACAGAGCAAGCAGTTAGAGAAGAATTTAGTGACATTAAGACAATGACAGATCTTTTCTCAACCTTAGAATACAAGTATGTATCATGGTTTAACTATGAACTGGTACCAAGACTAGTTCGTGTGTTTCTGAGTGACTATCGTACATTAAAAAGAACCTGGTCAGAATATGAAGAGAAGTTAAAGGACTATTTTATAAACAGTGGTGGACTATTGAAAGATGCTGATGCTATAGACTTTGGTATAACAGACGTTCCTCCTGGTACACGAGTAATGATTGCTAGAGTTGATAGTGATGACTACACACCAACTGACCTTTTCTTCTATCGTAGAGCAATACCAAAAGGATGTGATATTCCTCATTTTAATCTTTATTTTCTTCGAGTTCGTCCTGGTTCCCTGATACTACAGTATCTCATTCCTGATTATCTTTATTCTTTATTATTTTCTCTAACTACAAAACTACAACAACAGTTAGCTTGTATTGGTATCTCTGAACTAACATGTGGTGAAGATGGACAATACAATTTAAGAAAGGTTTGTGATTATTATGTAAATACAAATTTGATATTATTAATAATTTTACAGTTCTCAATAGAAGAGGTTAAGCACTCATCCATTGATATTGGTAAGAACATGAACTGACCTTTAGTCAATCCCTCCATACATAACTTGTATTACTAATAATATTCTTCATTTGTAGATATATGTGATCCATTATGGTATGAGAATACCTGTACACCATTACATGAAGCAGCTTGGAGAGGATTAAAAGATGAAGTACAATGGCTTCTTAACGAGTTTGGTTACAGCACATATCATCGAGGTCTTCATGGTTGGACTCCATTACACTCTGCATCATATGGTGGACACATTGAGATCCTTCAACTATTCATCCATCAATATGGTATTGATCCTAATGAAGGTGATGATAATAGTGTATCTAGTATACATATGGCATCTTATAAAGGCCACTTATCTATAGTACAATATCTAGTAGACACGTGTCACGTTCCTCCTGATCAACCAGACAATAGCAATAACACTGCATTACTGTACTCAGCAATGGGGGGCCATTCTGACCTAGTGGAATTCTTTATTGAGAGAAATTGTAATACTTCTCATATTAATTGTGAAGATTCCTCTTTATCACTGTTAGCTTGTAAAAGTGGAGAGTTAGCATTAGTTCACAAGCTTGAATTATTAAACCTCTTCTCACCAGATTCCTCTGATTTTTATGGCTCTGGCATATTGCATTACTCTTCTATGAGTAATAGCATTGAGCTTTTAAATTATCTTTTTAACCGATATCAATTATCCGTTGATGTAAAGAATAGCAGTGGTGTGACACCACTTCATATTGCTTCTTGGTTTGCTTCATCATCAGTTGTTGAGTATATTGTTAGTATTCAAGGTAATGAAGCATTATTAGTTTCTGATATTGATGGTAAGTCATGTTTACACTATGCATGTGATGCAGCTACACATGTTCCAGCTGGTATTGTGTATAGTAAGCTTATGGCACAAAGTGATGCACCAGTTATTGGCATTACTAATTGTACTCAAATAAAACAAAATATTGATTTTACCAAACGAAATGAAAGAGTTAAAATGTTGTCTTCTCTTCTCAAGAAAGCTAGCACTTGCCCTAACTTTGACATCAACGCCACTACAAATGATGGTCTGTCATTACTTCATTATGCATCACACAGTGGCAGTACATTACTAGTGAAAGCATTAGAAGAATATAATATTAATGGTACATTAACTAATGATGGTAAGTCTCCAGTACATTATGCTGCCTGGTCAGGTTCTACTAGTGTATTAAGTTATATCATATCTCAGTATAATCTCAATGCTAATGATACTAATGTTGATGGTCGTACACCATTAGTCTACTCTTCCCAGTCAAGTAGTATTAATTCTGTAAAATATCTTATTAATAATCATAACAGTGATCCTAATATCACTAATAAGTATGGTATGACATGTCTTCATCGTTCTTGTCGTAATGGTCATATTGATATCACTCAATATCTCATTGAGGTACAGCAATGTGATATTAATAAAACAGATAATTACAGCCGCACGTTAGTACATCATGCTGCATGGAGTGGTAACTTTGATTTAGTTCAGTATCTTATTATTGAACAAGGTTTGTCTCCTACTGCAGCTGATGAGAATGGCCTCACTGCTTTACATTATGCCTCATGGTCTCTTAATTCATCTCTTGTTAAAGAATTAATAACTACCTATCAGTTAGATCCTTATCAAGCTGACAGTAATGGTAAGCTACCAATTCATTATGCTGCTGAATCTGGAGATATTTTACTACTGGATTTATATGTGAAGGATTATAAGTGTAGTCTGAGCCTAACACATAACAATGGTTGGAATATTATTCATTTTTCATCTTCAAGAGGTCACACTCACTTTATCAAACATCTGGTAGAGATTCATCAGTTAGATCTGTGTTCTGTGCGAAATGATGGGGGAATGGCTTCCATTCACTTAGCATGTGTAGAAGGAAGATTGAACTTGGTCCAGTACATTATAGAACACATACCATTATCACTTGAACTACCTCACATTGAAGTTGGTCATACTCCATTCCTTACTGCAGTGTACTTCAATCAGTTAGAAGTTATTAAATATCTTATTAGTAAGAAGTGTGATATATCAGCTACTGATGGTGGAGGGTCTGGAGCAGTCCACATATCTATAGGGATGGGTCACTTGAATGTATTGAAGTATCTCATTGATAATAATTATTGTAATCCTAATGCAACTGATCATCAAGACCGTACATCACTACATGTTGCTGTAGCAGCTAATAAATATGAATTATTAGAATATTTATTAGAAATAAAACCAAGTTTACTCATTGATGTACAAAGTAAAGATGGCGATACTCCATTGCACTTAGCTTGTAGAAGAAAACGACAGAAGATGGTACCACTTCTAACCAGCTCTACTAATACCAATCTATTAATTACTAACAAAAAAGGACAGACACCATTACACTTAGCAGTTGCCTCTGGACATAAGGATACCACTGAAGCTTTACTGTTCTCAGTCACTGGTAGTTCTACTCATCATGATCTCCTTACAGCTGTTGATGATGAAGGATCCACTGTATTACATACAGCTTGCAGTAATGGCCATATTGATGTGTTTCTTTACTTGTGTAGTATTTATCCTGATGGCATTAATGCTTTGGATAATAGAAAGCGCACTATACTTCATGCAGCATGTGAGGGTGGGAATATAGAATTAGTACAACTTGTAGTTGACAACTGTGCACTAAACCCTGAAGCAAGTGATAAGGATGGCATTACTTGCATGCACATATTGGCAGAAAGAGGCGATACTGCAATATTTCAGTATGTAAAGACTCATGTAGCTACTAACTACATCCCTTATGATGATAATGGTCACACTCCACTTCATTATGCAAGTCTCTTCAAACGTAATGAAATGGCACTGTATCTCATTAATAGTTGTCATTATAATCCTGATGATCCTGATTATAATGGATACACTTCAGTTCATGCAGCATGTGAAGCTGGTAACTTTGAATTAATTCTACAATTTCTCACAGAGTTTTGCTGTAATGCACTAGCTGAAACTCGTGACAAGAAAACTCTACTTTATTT
>NW_003547160.1:5444-11802 GCF_000090795.2 Amphimedon queenslandica | reverse complement strand
TTCAGAACAAAGGAAAGTGAGTGGATATCATGAGAAACTTGAAGGACAACATGTTGACCCACCAGGACAGGATATTGTATCTTAAACACAACCTTATCACCATATTACCACCTTATCAGTCCATTGTAAGTAACCTATCACCATATTACCAATACACCATCTTATACTACAGCACCATATGTAACCTATCACCATTATATACCTATCATACCTATTCTACCACCTTACACCACTGTAATACCATAATCACTATCACACCATTTACCCACAATGGTTACCAATATCACCAATCCTTCATCTTTAATATATTCTCCATTAACATGTATCACTGGAGCTATACTCTTTGCTTTCTTTTGTTAGTCTTCCCTTTCTTCCTTAAATAATAACTTGTTTTATTATAGCATGTACACATGTACCTTTATTTTGTACTTACATTTAATTTTTTATTATTGTTGTTGTTATTGGTATTGTATTTTTTTACGTACTTTTATTATCAAACAATAGCATTGAGTTTTCTATTTGACAATTTTAAAAATTCATTTTTAATATTATTTTATAAAATCAAAATTAAATTAAATAAGTCAACAGTTTTGTTCCAGTACTCCTGCCAGAGTGGACTTGAAGTGATTCAAGAACTGCTTAAATTTGATGTGATTCTCCACTGGTCGTGCAGCTCCAAAATCATGCAAGATATGTAGGATCATCTATAACTCTTTTACCAGCCTCAATGATCTGAGCCAATGACTCTCTGTGGGACAAAAGAGAGAGAGCGAAAGACAGACAGGAAGAGATTAAGAAGGATCATGTAATAAAATGTAACATTCTCTCCTAGCCATTATTGATGAAATACACAATGCACCCTGTATTATGGTTTATGGCCTTGGGCCATTATGCAGACCATTCAAACAAATGTCACTTAATATTTTTAACTTTGCTCTCCTCTCCATCACAGCTCTTGTGTACTGTACCTGTTGGTACTTTTTGAAAATCAGCTACAAGCTGGGAATTATTGTAACTTATGGGATTACAAATTCTATCATCATAATTTCTTTTATTGGCATCATTATTTTACATTTTCTATGGGTCAGTGGTTTATTGGATAAAATTATAATGAAGATTTGGTGGTTGTGGCATAAGCTGCCTCGGCATTGGCGACAGATTCAAGAGGAAGCCTCACCTGTTCATTTGAGTGGATCATTTTTTGAACCTTATGACAGAGTAAGGGAGCCTCTGCTTTCCCCCCAAAGTCAAAGATACAACTACTGTAAATCATTATATGACTTGCAAAAATTAATTCAGACACATGCATGATAATTTTTAATATTAATTTCTTCTACAGGCTTATGGAGCTGATTTATGTCTTTCACAATACTTGCATTTTAGTAGTCACTGCTTGTGTGACATGTCAATTAGCTAAACACTAAACAGAGACTTTTAAGTTGTATTATTATTATTATATTATTATTATCATTATTATTATTGCTATTACTAATATTATTATTATTACTATTTTTGTTGTTGTTGTTTTTGTCCTAATATAATTAAAAAAGGAAAGAAAAAGATATGCTGGTCATTTTCCCTTGTGTTGCTTTTGGATCCAAACAGGGGAAGTCAACAGAATTTTTTTGCAGTGCACTATTACATGTGAACTGGTTTTTATGTTAAAATTACAGTGAGTGTGCAGTGCTGTACAACTCAACATCTCTTTAGTAGTGACTTCCCTGCTGATGGCATCATACAATTTTCATGCATGTTTTATTAATAGCTACATGTAGTTTGAACACTTTTAAACAAACAAAAACAAGGACAATTTAATGAAAGATATTTATTCTCTGGAAGTCACTTGTGGTTCAGGTCTTGGTTAACCGGATTTTCCAAGGAATAGTCCGGGGGATCCCTGTGGTCCTACAGATTGAGGTGCTGGTTTAATATTGTTTTCCACATATTTTATGGCCCAGGACTTGACAATTTGCTTGCAGCTGTAATTTGCATAATATTTCGCTAAGTCATCAACTATAAAATAAGACATGAGTTGTAGGTTTTATTTATTAAACTGTACTATGACTTACAGCCCGGTGGCCCTGGCACTCCAATCGGCTCTACATATGGTGGTGCAGTTGGTGCTGGTTATCCTCTTCGTCCTCTTTGTCCTGTTGGTCCTATTTGTCCTGGTGGTCCTTCTGGACCAGGGTTTCCTACACACTGACATGAACCAGAAGGAGCTCGATAGCTTTTTGGCCCACCTTTTGTATCAAAAGAGTTACTATTTTTCTCTTCAATTTTGAGATATTTAACCACATTATTGATAAATTCTTGCTCAAGGGCAGTGGGTATTTCCTGAAATGATTAGAATTAGAGTTAAACTATACTAATGCAGTTGTCAACTTACATTTGGAGGAATTCCTTGTTGGTGGTAGTAAACCTTGTTATAATAGATAGTCATAACACCTTTTGAAAAGTACATTAATTAATAAAAAATAGTTGCATGGTTTACCATAGCCCACAAATGATCTATTTGCACTTCTTTTAGCCTCAAACAGTACACCAGGGCCAAAAGCTATGTCATCCCTCACTTGAAGTTTAGAAGTCCATATCTTTTGAAGTGTTGCTTTCTCCAATTAACAGTAATAAAATTAACATTAAAAATATGCACTTACTGTGAGTTTGACGGTGAGTAATCTGTTTTTGTAAGTCAGTACAGCACCAGCAGGTACTATTACTTTCCTTGGATATCTAGTTGGTAGACCTGCTGCACCTCTTTCTTCAATCTGCAGTTAACATAAAATTTATGAAATAGAATAAAATGGTTTGTACCTCATGCTTCTTTATATCTCTTTCAGTTCGTGCTATTTTTCCATTATTAGCATAACATGATTGTGGTGTACACTTGACCCAGATGCGATAACCACATTTCTGACAGCACTGCCCACCTGCAAAAACAATCCTAATTTTACTGCCACCAGCTTCTTGAAAAGGAGAAAAACAACCATCATCTGTTTTACCACAGTATTGTTTTTCACGTAAAATACCACTAGTAATAAAAATTGAATCAAGACACTCTCCTGTAATGAAAATAAAATAAAATTAACATAGTACACGTATTCTCCTCACCATCACTATCAGATTTTGGTAAATCAAGACTGGAGCACTGAATTGATGCCATATGAGTTACTGGACACACTACCTGATGAATGCAAAAGTGTTTTTCTGGATAGCACTTTCCCAATGAAAAATCAGTGCTGTCTATTGTACAGTCAATAGATCCATCACTATTTTTAGGACCACAGAATGTTTTAGCTTTAACACTCTTGGCTTTGCCAAAGTCAGGAATCAAATTAAATCCAGTATGTGTAGCAGAGTAAGGAACACATATCTGCTTGCTAACAAAAGTAGTACAGATAGTTATTAAAATGATAATTATTATGCCGACCTTGAATCACCAAGTTTATCTTGAAGTTCTGCAGTTCCTATATTTTTCAATAGCTGTAAATTGATACGGTTACTGGGTGGGCAGTAACAAGTAGTCACACCATCAAATGCTATTAAAGATCCAATGAACAAGAAGACAATCAAATAAAACATCTTTTGTTGAATGAATTTCGATAATAGACTATGCTTCAAGAGCATTTTTATAGTCATTGGAAAGGAAACCACAATACTTCTTATAGTAATGAGTATACTTTGATTGCTGCATTGCACACCCACTAAATTAGAAATCTAATACATAATGTATAGCATAATATCAAGAGTAGCTATGCCCTTGTATAAATCATGTTTTATGAAGAATGAATGATGTAAAGGCCTTCATACACGAGGCAACTTGTTGCTAGCAACATTTGTGGTTACTTTGACCTTGTAAGCAACATGTTGCCAGAAATAGAAAGATGCTCTATTTTTGGCAACATGTTGCTTGGTTGCTAGCAACAAGTCGCCTCGTGTATGAAGGCCTTTATAGTTAGAAACACCTAAATAATGTGAGCATACAGTGGAGTGCACACTGCACAGATAGTTTTTTAGTATAATTCTAATTATTATCTAATATCAAGGTTTCAAAGGAGTTTTTTAAGTCTTCTGTACAAAATTAAAAAGATTCAAAGTACCTTTAAAGGTTATTTTGCTAATAAAATGCTCAGCAGTTCTGATGTAAAACTTTTTGAACTTTGAGTGTCTTTTAAAAACTTTCTTTCTAAATGGAATATAATTGTAATATTTTTGAAGAGTAAAATCAATTTATCATTTCTTGTTATTATTTCTATTATTAGGGGCTTTAACAATACACTGTAATCTAGACAAACACCACCCACATGATGAAGAGGTGGGGCCAGACTACCGAGACTAGACACAACAGTAGTAACACCTTAACCTTAATCAATTGATCCACTGTTATGTCCATAATACCAGGCTTGCCTAACTGGCTAATCCCTCACAAACATATTGCTGTGTATGGTCATATAGAGTGGGTGTGCCTAACTGGCTAATCCCTCACAAACACATTGCTGTGTATGGTCATACAGAGTGGGTTTTGAGTGGGAATCTACTGAATGGTCACTAGTGTTGGTTATAATAAATTTAAAGAATAGATGTGATGATTAATGACAAGAGTACACAAATATTATGTACTCTTGTTAATAACAATGTATATTGTTTTAGCTTTGCTCAGTTAAAGTTTAATTGGCTTTATGTTATTCAATTTATTAGTGTTGTGTGGTCTTACTAAACAAATTTACAAGAACTGAAGTTTTAGTAAACAATATGCTCCTGAAGGTTGTATGGCAGGAGATCAGGCCAGCCTGAGTACTGGTAACCGAGAAGTACTGTAGGTCTAAGAGAATCCACAAGATTTGCACAGAAAATTGTTTTTGTTTAATGTTATTTTTCAAGTTAAAAATTAATGCTTCTTAATTTTACAAATGACATCAAGCAAAGCATGTTATCCTTTGAATCTTCCTTTTGCTTCTTTTTGGTGGTTTTTCCTCTTTTTAGGCATAAGGTGGGTTTTAATATGATACATTGCTTTTTATGTGCTTTTGTCATGACTGCAGTCATGACAGAAGCACATAAAAAGCAATGCATGATATTATGATTTTTCCTTATTTGACACATTTCATGTAGGCTCCTAGACCTATTTGATTATACAAGTAGCACTTCTGGTTGTGATGAAAATGCACAAAAAGTAATGTGTCATATTGAGGAGCCACTTTAAGGCTAATATGATCAAAATTTATGTGGCATATTTCTTAAAAACAGATGCATTAAAGTTCCATTGCACCTAGCATGTAGAAATTTAAGGCATTTTTTTTCTAATATAACTTTTGAGCTATGAGCATGCATCTGAAAGCTAATAGATCTATATGCAATGCAATTGTACTTTAAACAATTGATTCAGTCTGGAGTTTTGTTTGCTTTGATTTGGGGAAATAACTTTGCTATAGTCCAGACACAGCAGTATAGTAACACCTTGATGTATGGTCATAATGAGTGGGTTTTAAAGATTGTGAGTGGGAAATCTATCATATGACTGCTGAATTGTCACTATAGTGTTGATCATAATAAGTTTATTAAATGAATTTTATTTTAAAGAGTACTTTCATCAAGAGTACTTTTATCAAGAGTAAATGACTGCTTTTATGTATAGTATAGCATAAGGGTAAATGGCTATTATGGTGCTGTGTCTACTAAATCAATAATAATGATTGATGGTGATGATGATAAGGATGATAACAATAATAATAACAATAATAATAATAATCATGATGATTAATACAATGAGTAGCCAGTTGATGAAATGCTACTTTGTGTTGCTTTACTAATATTTCATTTTTATTGTCAGTGTCAGCTACATTTATTTGATTAATTTTCTTTTTGCCATATTTGTTGATGAGTCATCTCTAGCCTCTACGCCTCATTTTTTGTATTTGACAATGTGAAAATCTAGCTAGCTGTATGTTCATTTGCAATAGGTTCACCACACCCTCCGTGCCTCCGGGAGGGTCTGGTCAATAGAGCATTCCTTCTTTGTTCTGCTTCACCCAAAACCAGGTGAACCTGATGCGGTTACACGTGGTCAACTGACGTAATGTCAGTCCGTATACTTACACGTACACTATTGGTAACCCATATGGAAAGTCATGGTTGCTGCTTGCTTTCTTTGTGGCGAGGAGATCAAGAGCAGGACTCAAAAGGTGAAGAAGCTCCTCTTATTTGACAGAGCAGGAAAGAAATACCTAACTGTATTAAATGATCTAACGAAAGAGAGCTTTGGTAGCCCATTATTCGGTGTAGATGAAGCAGGCAATGGCAGGGATAAGACATAAATTTGTCACAGTTGTTCCTCTAGCGTGGACAAGCTGTTGTCACT
>NW_003547160.1:3766-5371 GCF_000090795.2 Amphimedon queenslandica | reverse complement strand
CAGAAATTAAAGTAAATTTTAAGTTTGTCTTCAGCCTGAGAGAGTGCCTGTTGTGACTCCATACCACGATGATTCACATGGCGGGGTTACCGATAGTGTACGTGTAAGTATACGGACTGACATTACATCAGTTAACTACGTGTAACTGCATCCGGTTCACCCGGTTTTGGGTGAGGCAAAACGAAGAAGGAATGCTCAGTTGACCAGACCCTCCCGGAGGCACGGAGGGTGTGGTCTGGCTACGTGAGACTATCAATGCTCTATCAGTTTCCATAGCAATTAATTACACTTTTATTATCGAGAATATTAGCAGCTGTAAAATTACTTAAAGTATAACAAATAGTGATGGGGGACCATGTGGCATAAAATGGGTAAGCAAATCTATTTGGAGTGGCTTAAATATAATACATGTTTGTAGTAGGGCATGGTCCACACAAGCTGCCATCCATGGGCATAGATAATAGAGTAAATCTATGACATGAAGAGGGCGTTTAAGCCCCACCCTTTAACATATAGAATGCTTTACTCAGCATAAAACCAACAATTTATTCTATTACCAAGCGCTAGCGCTTGGTATGTAGGGTTGAGTTGGACGAGCGCACCCCCAAAATGGCTGCCTTCCCAGAAGCATTGAGCCAGTGTAAATCTTCAGGAATTCTTTATGACTTATCTGACAGTCAGGATGTCCTTTATAATTTTATTAGAACAGGTTAGTGTTATAAAAAGTAGTTAAAAACTTCCATAAGATAGTTATACGGCAAATGAATGCATGCATGCCTGCATGCACCAAATGTTCAGCTTTCTCCTTCTTCTTCCACAGTTAAGGAAGAACTAGTCCTACAGTTTTTATCCTAGAAATATGATTTTTGCACCATTGTATTGCACTTCAGGGACGCTAGTGCAGTGTGGCTTGGCATTGTAATTCTACAAAATGATTTTTGTCGTCATTTTCAAGCACATAATTGACTCACCAAGTGGTTGGACGCCATTTTGATGCATCCAACTGCGCATGCTCAGTATTATTCAATGGGGACTCCTTTGTTCTTTACTGACTGATCTATACCGGATGAGATGAGATTGAGATGATGTACTTGCCTAAACACCCTATCTACAAGATTCTCTTGAAGTGAGAGAAATTATTGTAAAATTATAAGCATAAATAATTTTTATTACTTATCCACAGAGTTTGTATTTATGCTTCAATTTGCCTTCATTACTTAATCTCTTCAAGTAAGGTAAATATATAAAGTAAATTGTCTGTTGTTTGTTTT
This sequence comes from Amphimedon queenslandica, assembly GCF_000090795.2. Lineage (NCBI taxonomy): Eukaryota > Metazoa > Porifera > Demospongiae > Haplosclerida > Niphatidae > Amphimedon > Amphimedon queenslandica. The sequence continues at coordinate 4,100 of NW_003547160.1, read as the reverse complement.
ATACATTTATGGGTATGTAGTCTCACCACGCCCCTTTGCTACCTGCAGAGCCGGAGGAAGGGTCTGGAGACCGTGCACTTCCATCTAAAATGTGTGCAAAGAAGAACACGTGGTTGAGCTACATCATGTGACAGAGGAGACCAGATCGGTCAAAATAGCTGAAACAGATGCTTTGCAGCTAAAAAAGTTGAGGATATAGTCCCTTGAACATCTCTTGCATATCCTTCCTCCGGAGGTAAGTGAAGTGGTGGGGCGAGACTAATTGGGTATTTAATATGGTGGGGCTTAAGCGCCCTCCCATGTGCATGTACGTGCAGCCTTGATTAGGGAGTGG
>NW_003547160.1:0-963 GCF_000090795.2 Amphimedon queenslandica | reverse complement strand
CTGTAGGGTTGCATCACCATTGAAACACCAACATGTCAACCCTACACTGCAGGTATAATTGTCCAATCATTATCATTACTTTAAACTTAATTGAAGGCAAGCACAAAATTTACCATAATGCTCATTCAATCATTTAATTGCCACACTAGCATTGATAGCAATACTCATCAGTGCTGCTATAGGCCATTTCATACCTGCAGTGTAGGGTTGACATGTTGGTGTTTCAATGGTGATGCAACCCTACAGGGGCTTGTTTGAATTCACTTTATACTTTCAAACCAGCAACCCTACAGGGGCTTGTTTGAATTCATTTCATAGGTTCAAATCCAACAGAGGCTCAACCCTACACTAAATAATTTTTTAAATTTTTTTGTTCTAGTATACTTACCTTTACTAGAAGAGATTAAATAAAATGAAGTACATCATAAACAGTGTAGTCATAGTAACTAAAGAATAAAATTATTGATGTTTATTTAGAATAATTTCTCTCACTTGAAGCAAGTGGTGTCAGTAGATAGTCGTGTCTTTAGGCACGCACAGCATCTTAATCTCATCACAAATCAGTCAGTAAGTACTGTCAGTAATTGTATAAAAAGCTCTTCCAGCTCCAGCCATTATTACCAAGCGTTAGCGCTTGGTATGTAGGGTTGAGTTGGACGAGCGCACCCCCAAAATGGCCGCCATCCCAGAAGCATTGAGCCTGTGTAAATCTTCAGGAATTCTTTGTGGCTTATTCGACGGTCCAGATATCCTTTATAATTTTATGATAACACATCAGTTTTATAAAAAGTAGTTAAAAACTTCCATAAGATAGTGTTACGGCAAATGAATGCATGCATGCCTGCATGCACCAAATGTTCAGGTTTCTTTCTCCTTCTTCTTCCACAGTTAAGTAAGAACTAGTCCAAGAGTTTTTATCTTAGAAATATGATTTTTGCACCATTCTGTTGCACTTGAGGGACG
>NW_003547159.1:21740-26767 GCF_000090795.2 Amphimedon queenslandica | reverse complement strand
CATCTGGTTCTACTGATGGTAACGACAATCCTAGTCCTCTGTTTGCTAACAACACTGCTACTGGTCAAATTGGTTTGTTAAGAAATGGAGGAATAGAAAGCATTCAAGGACTATACAGTTGCGTTATACCAAATGAAGAAGGAATTGATCAGACACTGTATGTTGCTGCTTATGGTAATAACGATTTTATTAGAAATGATGGTGAGTTTAAAACATTAGAATACATTTATTCAATCTTCTCATTATACAGAATATCCAATGATTGATGGCAGTAGCTCCTCCTTCCAGCTCCTCTCATCAGTTGATGCTGATCCTCCAGTGTTTAGTTTATCATTTAATGTCACTAATAGATCACCAACAATAGTCACTTGCTCTGTTGATAATGGAAACCAGTTTAATGTATCTGATAGTGATCTGATACGTACTGTAACACCAGTTAATAATGATGTACAAGTACAAGTATCAGTAATATTTAGAATGAGAGTGTCTAGCTTGTATAAATGTTTTGTTACTACTGACAGAATTAAAGCTACACCTTTAGTATCTACTAATATGATAATAAGGAATGATACTGGTAAGTATTATACGTGTATCCTCATATTAAATCATGTCTTTTTATTCAAGTTACAGGATCTCCATCAACTATATCTCCATCAAACTTGGTCTACAGTAGAGATAGTCTTCTCTCAGTTACACTAGGTTGGTCTCCTTCAGCAGTGATTAGTGCTACTCCTCAGTATCATGTCTTTGTTAATAACAGCAATGGTATTATTATGAATGACGACACTACAAATATTACTAATACTGATTCTACATTGAGTGTTCCATTGATATCAGCAATAGTTTCAGTTAATAACAGTAATGGTATTATTATGAATGACAACACTACAAATATTACTAATACTGATTCTACATTGAGTGTTCCATTGATATCAGCAATAGTTTCAGTTTTGATTATAATAGTTGCTTTGGTGTTGATCATTATTTGTGCAGTTTGTGTAATAATTTGTAGGAAAAAATCAAAGATGCATAATATAAAGTAATAGAGCTTATGTATGCATTAACTTTTGTGCAATAACAGTAGTAAAACTGATGACATTGATGTAACACCTAATGCAGGATATGGTATGATTAATACTGTGAAGAATACAGCTACAGGGTGAGGAGAATATTACTGTTATGTATGTATAAGTGTTACATCATGTTAGAAATGAAAATAATGTTTATGAAAGAATAGGGGATGATCAGGTTTATGAACAATTAGATGAGCCTCATCTACTTGTTGCAAGAGAAAGTGCTGCTGACAAAAGTAAGTTGTACAACACATTGTAGCTGGTATAATGTCTTTCACCTACACTATTCTGTTGGTTAGACTCTACTAGTGTTCACGAAAAAGAAAATGAGGAAAATGTGTATATCTGATTAAAATTGATTCAAAATAACTGCTCATCATGCACTATTCTTTGGGAATACTAAAAACTCTTTATTTTATATGTAGATGTAATAAACAGACTTTCATGCATACATTTGCTTATAGTTTGATTTAGTTTTAATTTTCACATAATTAGTCATAATCCTCAGTGTCATAGTTTCTTATAACTAAGGATCCTCTATGCATGTGGCTGATCAGAAAGAAAGTAACATCAAATTTTAAATGAATGATTAGAAAAGCTACTTTCTTACTCCTTAGTGGTATAGAGGTTAATGCAAAATAGTTTATTTCTGTAAAGTTATTTCTTTTCTTTTTTTTTGTTTTTTTAAAGTTACTGGCCAACATCCCTGTACTGTAGTATAAAAAATGACTAGAAGAGAATTATTCATTTAAAAAAATTTTCCTGATACATAATAGGTCAGTGTATATTGTGGCCAATCCATATTCAATAGTACCACATTATTCAATAGTAAAACATTATCATTATTCTCATTTCTTTAGCTAGTTTCTCATTTTATAACTGTACAAATATTGTTCTTATTATTCTTACTATATAATAATTATGTTTTCATTGTTATTATCATGATTCATCATTTTGAATGAAAAACAAAATTTGAAAATTGAATATCATGCTGCATGTATAGGCATAGATTAATAGGCAGGGCCAGTGGGTGTGGAGCTGAGGTAGATAGACTACTTGTGGACTGTGCGTGTTATCATGGATTTACTGCTATTTCAGTCTTTCTGTGTTAGGACATAGAACTATGAGATTTCCTTTGAGCTAGCTGACTGACTGAAATGTCTAACAAAAGTCCAGTCCAGGAAGTGCTTTTAAGAGACCACTGAGTCTTTCTGAGGTTGGAGAGTATGATTATGAATTTTATCATGTTTTAATATTATTAGTGTTATTATTATACAGGCTGAAATAAGAGGAAAACTGAGACTAAGCCTAAGGAAAGAGAGCAGAGAGAAATACAAACCCATTATGATATTCCTTTCATTATTGTATCGTGTAGCCTATTTGTTATTTACATTTTATAGATGATAATAATAGAATTCTTATTATTACTAAATTTTTACTATAAAATCACTAGATTTATTATTGTGGGTGTGGTGGTCAACCTAATTATAGGCGTGGCATCATGAGGCTGAGCGAGCGCTTGAGCATGAGCTACATGTACCATTGATGATAAAAGAAGAAATCATGTACTGAAATAAAACAGCAAAAGTATTAAGACAATGAAAGACGTTTAGTGATGTCAATGAAAAAAATAAGTGCATTTTTAAATGGTGATGAATTCCCATTTACGATTTCGTGAAATATATTATCAAATGATGGAAACTTCTGTGTGAATGACATGTGTCTGATTGACTTCTTTTCAACACTGTGAGCAATAGGGTCAATGCCAAACTGATATGGCTCTGTTAGTACGCCTCCACTTGAAGTATAAATTCGTACTGCTTGGCTTGAGCTTGGAAGTAAATTTGGATTAATTCTTTTAGCATTACTGCTCTGCTTCATTAAAACATTTGGAACACCTCTTCGTATAATGCCATTCTTATGTCCTAAAGAAAAATACCAATAATTGATAAGATACAGAATAGTCAATAATTAACCTGGAATTGGATGTTCATTCCATGAATTCACAAAAATTGATGTGCCTATACTAGCCACTTGAATAATGAACCAAGAAATGCAATATTTGTGAATGGGATCTTCTGTATTTATTAGATCACTTTCTACTAAATCCATCAAAGCCTGCTTAATAGGATAGTTTACTCGAGAATTCACTTCCACCCATATTCTTTCTATTGTGTGATTCTAAAAATGAATTTAAATGTAATTATACTGTCTGTGAATAAAGATGATTATCTTTATCACTAGGCTTTGAGTATGGTTGTGTATGTCATTTAACCACTAACCAATTTTGAAGAAGATTGGAGGTGTGGTTCTTTTGTAGTGCTGGTCCTTAAGTGAGCAAACATTTGATTGATGAAAAGCATTAGGTACCATTCTCTACCGCAATCTACTCTTATTTGATCCCAAAGGCCATAATTATTAATTACACTCCTGCAAAATCTTAATTATGAACTACTATGTAAAATTACTTACTTGTACAATTGTTCATACACCACTATGTTATTCTTTTGAGGCATAAGTGAAAACCCAACAATTCTACCACTGAATCCGTCAATAGCACAGACGTGAGTTAAGCCAAACATAGCAAGTTTTTCGTTCTGGTCAATATGTAATTTTTCCCCGAAATAGGAAGCATAATAAGGAACTGGATTCATCTGTCTAGCAGTGGACCGCTGACGCTGCACATGATAATTAGGATGAACACACTTTAATGACTCTCCAACACGAATTTGAGAGCATCTAAAAGATTGAGATGCCAAAAAACCAGTCATTAATTTTCGGCCATATGTAGGCCCAACCTATATATATTAGTAACAAAAATGTTTGGATTAATACCATATGATTTGAATGATTGTATCACATGCTAACAAACAGTTGACAAATCCAATTGAAGTACAATTAAACCCAAAAACCCATTAAGCCTGGATAATCCCTTAACCCTGCCAAACATAATGCAAAAGTAAGAGGGTTGGTCTCAAGCCAGCTGCCAGCTAGGGTGGCAAATGTTGCATGAATGAATTATAATAATGACATTATACGTTTTATACCTTTTTAATACTAGTTGCAACAACCCTGTCAAGCTGAAAACGACTGAGGCGTGAAGTAGCATAGATATTGTGCTCGTGACAAAATCTTCTTAGGGGGTTGGTAAAACCGGGCTCGGGCACGGGAAATGGCGGGGTAAAACCGGGCTGCCCCGGACTGGGGCTTCACTTATTGTCATGGAATAAGGACTGATATGGAGCTAGTAAGGACATAGAACAAACTACTGAGTAACTGTGCAATTAAATGATTATATTCTTTTATTGTTAAAATTTAGGGAAGCCATGAATCCCCCTTGACTAATGCTGGGAACAAGGCCGCGGCTCTACTCCCATCTGTCTCAAGGCTTCTAAGTCCACTTTAACTCTCTCATTTTATTTCTGATTTTATTTGCTGTCATTGTTATCTTAATTCTCATTTTCCTTGATTGTTGATTTATTTATATTTATTACTATTATTTTTACTGTTGATCATTATTCATTTCCACTTTTCTTTTTGTTTTCCAGGGGCCATAGCAGTTCAGTCTTGCTGGGATGTCTGTACCGTATTATCAAACTTACTCAATTTGGTTTATTGTAAATAAATTATATTACAAAACAGAACCAGAAACTATCAGGAAATTAGATTTTACAGGTGAACAATATTATTATTTTAAAAATGGTAAGAACTACCACTTTTGTCTTGTATATATTTAAAATTATATGCTATAAATATTTGTTCTTCATGTAGATTTTCTTTGCATCATAATAGCAGTATGGACTATGAATGTAGCAGTGAAATGCTCACAGGAATGAATCATGCAACCTCTCAAAATAAATCTCTTTTCATCACCAAAATTTCTCTGGGAATTTGCATGATTTCAGAACCACATTATCTTGAAATTGATATTATAGAGAATATCCATGGATTTTT
>NW_003547159.1:12880-20652 GCF_000090795.2 Amphimedon queenslandica | reverse complement strand
TTCTAAATAGTTTTCACCCAGCATTCAAGGGAACTGATTCCTAGTACACGGTACTGTTTGCATGTTTAGGAGCTACATAACTATATATATAGTTATATCAGTAAAAACCGAAGTACAAACAGTTAAAATGTATAAGGGGTTTGGCTAAGGCATATGGTGTAATTAGAATTGTTTTCAATCAACACTGACAGCATGAGTACGATTCTAGCCTGAATCATGGAGATAAAAACTTCAAATTGAATTGCTTATCACTAGCAATTTGTGTGGAGCTTTCTGCAATATAATATTGTATAGTTCCAATTTTTTTGTTAGTCCCAAAAATTTCGTGAAGCATAGATTTTTGAAGAATTTGATGAAATTTTGACCAGCAAAAATTTGGAGCTATATACATTATAATAGTTGCTTGCTTTTATTTGTATATTTCCTTTTTTGTATATTTTTAGTTAAATCCGGACACAGTATGGCTTCGTGAAGAATTAGGCCCTAACACTTACTTTCCTGATCCTGTTACAGGGCAGTTTCAGTTTTCATCAGAAGTACCAAGTGGTGCGATCTTCTTAGTCGAAGGATCTAATCATTCCAATGCAACAGCTATTCCCTCTGACTCGGCCATTTCGCTTAACACTGCTGGTCCTTCCACACCAAGGCCACTTTTTCATGCTAGGAAACCTTCCTCTACTGTAAATGTAAAAATCATCAAAGCTGAAATGAAGCGCAACTCATCTGGAAAGGCAGAATTTACTTTCATATCTCAAATTTTTGTTGGTGTCACTGATGCCACTGCAAATGTTGGCTACATTTCTAATGAAATTCAGAAAATATGGAGTCATGAATATGATTTGGTCACTAATGATGGGCTGCCAATAATAGACTGTCCAGGAACACAAGGTATACAGATAATTTTTTACTGATAGTTTGCTATTAACTTATGTACGTACCATTTGTTGAAGCATTTATTTGATATGAATTGTACTTTGTTTAATTAGGTTTAAAATTCTGGAAAACTGACAGTAGAAAGATTTATGCTGTTAAGTCTGAGAGAACTGGAGTTCTTACCCCTGACAGTGAGGATGAAATTGAGCCTCTTATCAAGAGAAAGAAAGTTGCTTCTAAGGCAAAATCTTTAACAAGTGATATTAAATCAATCCGCAATGATCTGAAGTTTTTGATCGATCATGTTCCACCTAATGTGAAAATTCCATTGGCATTGTACAAGAGGGCACTTGAATCTTTTTCGTGCCAGATTTGTAAGAGCATCATAGTCCCACCTGCCATCTTTTCCAGATGCTGCAAGCGTATTTTGGGGTGTCAAATCTGTGTCGACACTTGGTACCAGGGAAGTGGAGCACAAATGCTAATGAAGAAATGCCCATTATGTCGTTTTGATAGAGCATATACTGAAACTACCACTATAAGGGGGCTCGATGATTTCCTGACAGTACTGAATGAAATTATCACGTTTATGCCTTATAATGAAGATGAAAATTTTGCTGGTGGATCAGGCTCTGGTGATGAAAGTTAACTGATGCAAGCCTGTGTAAGCACTGATGACATTTAACTTTAACCCTTGTATTTAACCCTTCTGTAATTCTATTTAACCTCTTCACTTGTTTTCAGTTATATTCAATAATTTAATCGTTTATTTATCCCAGAATCATTGCTATATTTACCTAGTTTAGGTTTGTTACAAATATTTCACGAGTCTTTTATCCAAGAATGCCAAAAGTCTCAGTTGTAGTACTACATCTCTGATTTTGTCATGTCAGCATGTTGATACCACACCTATAATGTTGGCCACCACACCCACAATAATAAATCTAGTGATTTTATAGTAATAATAATAAGAATTCTTTTATTATTATCTATAAAATATAAATAACAAATAGGCTACACGATACAATAATGAAAGGAATATCATTTTGGGTTTTTATTTCTCTCTGCTCTCTTTCCTTAGGCTTAGTCTGAGCTTCTCAGTTTTCCTCTTATTTCAGCCTGTATAATAATAACACTAATAATATTAAAACATGATAAAATTCATAATCATACTCTCCAACCTCAGAAAGACTCAGTGGTCTCTTAAAAGCACTTCCTGGACTGGACTTTTGTTAGACATTTCAGTCAGTCAGCTAGCTCAAAGGAAATCTCATAGTTCTATGTCCTAACACAGAAAGAAATAGCAGTAAATCCATGATAACACGCACAGTCCACAAGTAGTCTATCTACCTCAGCTCCACACCCACTGGCCCTGCCTATTAATCTATGCCTAATATGCAGCATGATATTCAATTTTCAAATTTTGTTTTTCATTCAAAATGATGAATCATGATAATAACAATGAAAACATAATAATTATTATTATAGTAAGAATAATAAGAACAATATTTGTACAGTTATAAAATGAGAAACTAGCTAAACAAATGAGAATAATGATAATGTTTTACTATTGAATAATACTATTGAATATGGATTGGCCACAATATACACTGACCATAATACATCTTTGAGTTAATAGCAATCAAAATTGAATTTAAAACTTTTTTTTAATTTACTCAAAAATTGAGCTAAAGTCCCTGTACTACCGTATATCGGGTATATTTCAATGCATTAATAATTTCGGAAAAAGCAATCCATTGCGAAAATAAATATTATGAAATTTTAAAATATGCGGATAAAAAGGAATAAAAGATATGTGGTATTGTACAATTATTATGAACACGTGGCTTCATAACTATCCATGGCTACATTCTAGTCTAACTCGAAGGCCATAAAGAGCCTTCTTTGCCAGTTAGAAGTGTTGCTAATGTTGATTCAGAAGTGGAGAAGTCAGCAAATGCTTCGATTGACTTACCAGGCCAGGTGGTTGATGGAAATAATAGCAAGTAAAATATTTTCGGAATTCGGAATATAAAAGGCTTCCGAATTATTCCATCATTGAACTTAATATTTCCACGACTTTTCATGCATTGAAATATACCCGATATACGGTATATATCAGGGTTGTTGTCAATTAGTTTGTTTTTTAATCATTACTATTACCATTACTTTACAAAAATCTTCATTACATTACCATTACCATTACAATTTATAGGTTATACCACCAATTATATTATCATTATTATTGAAACTATCTAAATTACCATTACCATTACTTTAGAAAGTGTACTACATTTGCATTACAATTAGCACAAAATTGCAAGAAACTGAAAGCTTTTGATTATAATAGTAATTTTATTTTAAGCTTTAAAAACTTAATGTTAATATACATTATGTGTAGAGTTAACTTTAAAAGGAGTTTTTCAAATTTTTTTGGTATTAAAAGAGCACATGCTAACTGTCACACTCTAGTTAGCAAGTTAACACTAAGACATAACCAATGACTGATAGCAAGATACTCTTGCTGATAGTATAGTGATAACACACACCATCTTACTTAATCCATGCAATTACCTATTACCATTACCATTACCTTATCTCTACTATTAATTACCATTTGCCATTACCAATAGAACAAAATTAGCCATTACAATTACCATTACCATTACAGCTAAAAAGTAATATTACCTAATTAATTACCATTATAATTATCATTGCAACAACCCTGGTATATATAGTTAGTACAGGGATTTGGGCCAAATTTTGTCAAAAATGACTATGAAAAAATTTTCTGTTTTTATAATTTATTTCAATACATATACATGTTCTTATATTGCATAGCAAGTTTGAGCTAATTTTGAAGAAAATTAATTTTTAATGATTTTAAAAGTTGCTTCAAAGCACTAGATCTATTATCAGCTCATAAAGAATGGTGGAATGTTTAGATCATTTAGTATGCTTTGTGAGAAACCCTTCATATGTACATGTACAATGTGATTGTCTTGTGATTGTTAATTATTCTTAAGGTGAGGGTTTGGACAGCAGTCCATAGTACAGCTAATCCTGATGTTACTTTTGTGTACAGTCCATATAGTAGGTGGGTCTAGTAGTGTAGACCTACCACTGCATAGAGGGATATAATAAGAACCAGTGATTGATTAATGTTTTTAATGCACTTTTCATGCATATATAGTGTCGAGTGTAATGCTGTTTTGTCTTGGTTAAAATTTTCTTTTGTTTCCTAAGAAATTCTGTTGTGGTATTGCTGTATTATCCCACACTGCTATGTATAGAAATGCATTGTCTGGCTATAGTGAGAGTGCCACGGTATGAATACTATGTTTACTATTAGCTTAGATTGTGTTGATTTTCAAAATGGTTAATGTGTTGTTGTTGTGTTTGATCACAAAGTCAACACTAGGTACTCAGCCATATACTCTAGCTACACATGTATGTAATCATGATGTTATACTTCATAGTATATTGAGTGTAGGTCTAATGTAAAATCAGTTATTGATTCTGTAAGATACCTTGGCTTTAGAACCTCTGACATTTAATGATGTTCATTTCCATCATACAATCAATATCTTACATAATGTCAGTTGTGCTGTGATAAACTGATAATGCAAGAATGTTGACACAATGCATGACTAACGATAGTTATTCTTGGCTTAATGAATGTTTTTGTTGTACATAAGTCATGCAAAGCTTTATAGTGAAATGTTTTTATGCTATATAGCTCTAGACAGCATAGATTATATTTGTTTAGCTTGAAGTGTATAGTCTAAGGTATGTTCTGGTTATTTCTTTTATCATTGGTACTTCATGTATCATGTCAACCGTTTTTTGGTTCATTACCTCCTCGTCCAACTACTGGTCAGTACATAGTTTTTGTAATAGACCTATCTATTGTATTAATAGGTGTCAGATTGTTTCTTGGTGAGGAGAATATTACTATTGCTAATTTCTCAATGATAGCTGCTGGTCTGATTCATGATAAAGATATAGATCAAGCTGATAATTCTATTGGTATTGGTTCTGATCCTGATGGTCAGAATGATGGTTTGTGGTGTCAGAGTTCTCTTAATCAGAATATGATAGGAACATGGTATCTTCCTGATGGAACAACTGTACCATTGGGTTCTGGCTATCCTCTGTTTGCTAACAACACTGCTACTGGTCAAATTGGTTTATTAAGAAATGGATGGTCTGGAAACATGCAAGGACTATACAGTTGCATTATACCAAATGAAGAAGGGATTGATCAGACACTGTATGTTGCTGTTTATGGTAATGACAATTTCCGTAAAAATGATGGTAAGCTTAAAATAATGATTATAATAATTTTATTTAATTTTCTCATTATACAGAGCTTCCAATGATTGATGTTAGTAGTCACTCCTTCCAGCTCCTCTCATCAGTTGATGCTGATCCTCCAGTGTTTAGTTTATCATTTAATGTCACTAATAGATCACCAACAATAGTCACTTGCTCTGTTGATAATGGAAACCAGTTTAATGTATCTGATAGTGATTTGATACATACTGTAACACCAGTTAATAATGATGTACAAGTAGAAGCATCAGTAATATTTAGAATGAGAGTGTCTAGCCTGTATAAATGTTTTGTTGCTACTGACAGAATTACAACTACACCTTTAGCATCTACTAATATGACAATAAGGAATGTTACTGGTAAATTTTCATCATTCTTTGATCATAATAACTTATGTCTTTCTTTTTCAAGTAACTGGATCTCCATCTAACTTGGTCTACAGTAGAAATAGTTTTCTCTCAGTTACACTAGGCTGGTCTCCCTCAGCAGTGATTAGTGCTACTCCTCAGTATCATGTCTTTGTTAATAACAGTAATGGTATTATTATGAATGACAACACTACAGATACTGAGCTGTCTCTCTCATTACATCCTGATGATGAATATAATATTAGACTAGTAGCTACTGGTGAAGACTTACCTAGTGAAATAATCACTGTTACTGTACCTCAAGGTATAGATGTGATATTTAATTAAGCTTGATAACTTTTTTATTATTCCAGCTGTCAGAATTGATGTACAAGGGCCAGTTATGATGCCATTGGATCATTCTTCTTCCTTTTCATTAACCTGCACATTGACATTAGCTCCTGAAGTTAATGATACTATGGTGGAAATGTACTGGTCAAGTCCTGATCTCATTCTCTTCAATTCTACAACTGATGGAGACATAGTTTTAGATACTTTAGAGCCTACAATGATATCAGTTAATGATAGTGTTGTATATACACTTACTATTAACTTCAGTTCATTGCAAGCATCACAAGTTGGAGAATATATTTGTGGAGCTCTACTGAATGATAGTACTGATACTATCAATGTAACATCAAATTATTCTGTATCTGTGCTAGGTATAGTTTAAGTATTGATAATTCACATTACTTTATATTTTGTCCATTCAATGTAGTATCTACTCCTGTGGTCACATCTAGTCTCAATACAACAGGACGTATTTTTGAGAGCAATGACATTCAGTTATTATGTACCATCACTATTACTCCACTGGATGTTAATCATACTGTTAAAGTAATCTGGTTTGGGCCTAATGGACTCATTACAATGAATGATGCTAAGTATAGCATTAGTACTGGGGAGATCAACTCAACAACTACTGGAAGTAGTTTAACATTCACTGCATCTCTATCAGATAATGGAACTGATTACTATTGTGCTGCTAGTGTTGGACCTGCTAGTATTGTGAATTGGTTTGAACTGATTATACCATCAGATACTGCTATATCAACTAGTGCTGCTGTCATTGTGGAAAGTAAGTTATTTAAATATGGTTTAAAATTTAATTCATTCTCTCCTAGTTGTACCACTACCATCAGTGTCAGTTAATGATGTTGGTATTCCAGTAACAGGAGACCCATTCCAGTTAGTGTGTACTGGAACTGCACCAGCTAATGTATCAAGTATTGCTACTGTTAGTGTTCAATGGCTTCTTAATGGTACTGTGTTTACTAATGATACACTGGAGGGAGTCACTGTTACTAATAGTGGGTCTATGGCCACATTATCATTCAGTTCTCTTAATGCTTCTACTCATGAAAGAGATGATTATACTTGTGTAGCTACTCTTAGTATTCCTGATGTACCAACAACTAAAACAGCAAGTGCTACTAATAACCTCCTAACATTAAGTAAGCACATGTTTAGTTAAAATAACTCATCTATCCATTTGTAGCTAATCCTATGGTCTCTGTATTTGCAAGTCAACCTGTTTTTGCTGGTCAATCATATTCATTAAACTGTACTGTCACAATAGTAGGTGGAGACCTCAATATAACATGGCTTGATGGTAATGGAAATGAACTGACAGAAGGAAATGAAATAAGTTTTAATTTAGTAACTGTTTCTAAGACTGAACAAAGATATGATTTGATATTTCATTTACTTAACTATGCAGACATTGGAGTATATACTTGTCAAGCTAGTCTTACTGTTGATGGAGATGGTGTTCTGTTTAATGGAACTGGATCTGCTAATACAACTGTTAGTATAAGAAGTAAGTCACAATTTACTAGTTTCACCATTTATAATTTGTATTTGCTCACACAGTACCAATACCACAAGTGTCTATTTCTCCTGATGGTAATTCTCCTTTTATTCGTGGAACTGTTAGAACTGTTAGCTGTTTTGTTGTTTTCACTCCTCCTTTACCTACTAACCCTAATGTCTCATTTACTGTCTTCAAAGATGATGTTCAACTATCATTTGAGAACAGTTCCAGACTAATAGCAGTTCAGACTGGAACTACTGGTGCTCTTATCTTTCAACCACTCAATTTCTTTGATGCTGGTAATTATACATGTACTGCTACAGCAAGAGATAGTGCTAATAATC